>NC_080420.1:56366456-56636456 GCF_029873635.1 Malania oleifera | reverse complement strand
GATTTTAGGATTCATGCATTTCATGAATATCATTTGAGGACTTTCATGGACTTAGAAATACTTCTAAAATCATGGAAAATATGTTTTATAAAAGACCCAAGAAAAGGAGCAAAGCAGATTTTTAAATTAGAAAAGAAAAATTAAGAAAAAAGGGACTTTGGTAGCCTGAACTCAACCTCAGTCGCCTAAAAAATTTCTTCAGGAGCCTGAAGATTAAGTTCGGTAGCCTGAAGAAATAATGGGAAACACAGCAAGTTGGCCGAGGCACTTCGGTCACCTAACCTTGTGATCTCAGGTGCCTGAACCACTTCAGGAGACTGACCCTCTCTTTAGGCGTCTGACCCTGCATTCAAAGTTAAGTTTTCAAAGGGTCAAGGAACTTCGGTCACCTGGGCATTCACCCTCAGGAGTCTAAACCTGCAGAAAACTTAAAATTTTGATTTTTATTAAATGAACTCGCGAGCTATTTCTTTGATCTAATGGTTAAGATCGATCCTAAGGGTAAGACACTATATATACTGAATATCTAAACCCTATAACGAAGTTAAGACACACAAGGAAGAGAAGAACACATCTTATTGAAAGAATATTGAGAAACTTGCCCTTATTGCTATACGATTGCCTACACTTCAACTTTTACTCATCGAGCTTGGGCAAATCAACTCAGAATCTCAAAGGGAACTCGTTTACTCATCTTGTTTTTCATTCTAGCATTAAGGTTTGATCATTCAAGTTAATATTTTCAAGAGTTTCTCTTTCCATCACTTGTTATTGAATATCGTTAGAAAAGTTTGATCTTGAATGTGAACATACATATAAAAATTACTTTTGAAAAGATCATTACTTGAGAAAGTTTTTTAGCTATTGGTTGATTGGTTTTTGATTCAAGAGTATATATATATATATTGTTCATAGAGCTTATTATTGAAAAATCGATTTTTCATTAAGTATTAAAAGATTGATCTTGAGTGTGCATATATATATATATATAGTAAATCACTTTGATAAGATTACCACTTGAAAAGAGCTTTAGTTATTGATTAAATATTTTAGTTTCAAGTGATTTTTTTCCATTCAAAGACTCGATACTTTTAATAGTACAAATCCACTTGATTAGATATCCTTGGAGTTCTTAAATATTGTTGAAGGATATTTTCTGAAATAGATCACATTGATTTTTGACCTTTGGAATACATATATATATATATATATATATTTGCATATTGCAAAGGTCGCGTTGCGATTGAATATTTGAAAGAAAGCTTTATGATTTTGATTGATTTAATATTCAATACAAATATATTTGTGCATTTTTGCAAAGTGAACTAAGAACCCTAAAATTTTCCAAAGCTTTTTAAATATATCATTACTTGGGAGTTTAGGTTAAAGAGGGAAATTGTGTATTGAAGTAATTCATTCATAAAATGATGTTATTGTTTCATTCATACTGAGCTTCAAGTTTTATCATATGGTTATGTACTAGGACTTTGAATTGTACTCACTAGTTTTGTTAGAAGTAATATTGAGTATTTTGCATATTAAATTGTATTCAAGGTTCGGTTTGTGAACTTCGGTTGAGGAGAGAGCTATATCTCTTGTAAGCAGCGGATTAGGAGGGAGTTGAACCTCTTGTAAGCAGCGAATTGTAAGGGAAGTTTCGTCCCAATTTAAGGAGCAGGGATTTTAGTGGAATCTTTGAGTGGGTTGCTCAAGGCAAGGACGTAGGCCGGGTTGGCTGAATCTCGTAAAAACGTGGTTGCATTCTCTCTTCCCTTATCCTTTTTATTTTTCGCATCGTATTTCAATTTCCAGTTTGCTTGTGTATGTTGAATAACTTCACACACACTTAATTAGGTAAAAAGGAATTCATTGATTTAGTAATTCAAATTGGCATCAAATTCCAGCCATTAATTAGTTAAACATAGAAATAGGGATTGATTGATAAATGAGTTTTAAAAAATTTTTAAAATACCCAATTCATCCCCCCTTCTTGGATTACACCTAAATCAAAAATTGGTATCAGAGCGGGTGTACATAGACATAATTGTTAATTTGTAAAAAGATCACATGGATTATTTTGGTGTATCCCAATTGATGAGGAACAAATCTCTGTAAGAAACCCGCTAAAATACATGTTTTCTAAACAAATCTACTCAAATGTAATACATGCTTTCTGAACATAAATCTACTTGTAATTAAATAATATTTTCGTGGAAAAATGACTGCTTTAGTTTATTCTCTTACTTGATTTCTACAAAGAAACCCCCTAAAATACACTCGTCCTGCACCCGCAGGGTTCCCCGTTCAACACCCTGAAATCAACATCTCTCAGAACTAAACTTCAGTATTTCTTCGTGTACAACATTTCCTATAACTATGAAAAGACCAAATTTTGAATTAGAAGTCTTACTTCAAACCAGGGATGAATTCTAAAGTAGCCGCACCGACAATACACTCCGGTAGGTTTGTAGAGAACTTTCCTAAGAGCGTCGTGGTGGCTTCAGATTGTCGAATTGGTGAGAATCCGACCGGAGATCTTTGAGAGAAGGGAGGAGGGACGAATGGAGGAGAGAGAGAGTGTGATGACCCAAATATATATATTTGATTAAAGCACAATAATAATAAAATAATAAAAATGGTCATTAAGTTAATATCAATACAGAAGTATTTTTCTGTAGGATCCTTGATTCCATGTTTGATGCCTAAAAAATACCTTGTCTTAGCGAGTGCTCAGAGACCATTATGGCTCAGTCCCTCCTTGGAGGTCGGCCTGGTCAAAATGGAATTTCATAAGATAAACAGAATAGACACTGTTTGTACACGTAAATAAGTACATAAAATAATGTTTTGACTAACATAATTTGCAAAAATATATGACAAAATAATAATAATATAGGTATCCTATGCGGGGCCCACAAGACTGTGTGGGGCCCATATGAGTCCCGAAGCCGTGTAGAGGTTTACATGAGTCTCGAAGTTGTGTAGGGTTCATAAAATCGTACGAGGATTATTAGAATTACGTAGGATCCATTTGGATCTCGAAGTTGTGTGGGGCACACATGAGTTTTCAAAATTCAATTTTCAAAAATAAATAAATACTAAAAATAGTTTAAAAGTAATAACAATGATTAAAAAAATAAAATAATAAAATAATTAATTAATTAATTAAGTAAATAATTAATTAGCAATTTATTTAAATGGTGGCAAGCACTCCCACATGGCCTCCATCCCCATCTCATACTCAACCCATACCTTACCCATTCTTTAATTTTTAAAAAATTATAATTGTACCCCTCTCCCTACACTTTTACAAATTACATTTCTTCCCCAAAATTTTCTTATAAATAGGGAGTTCTCAACCTTCATTTTTCACAATAATTTTTCCAAGGAAGAGAAGGATTAGCGAGTGAAAGAATTTGTGGTGGAGAGATAATTTTTGAGTAAGTTCTCACTCACCCACTCTTTCCGATCTCATTTCTTAGAGATAGTTATTGTGTTCATAGCACAAAGTAAAAGAAGAAGGTAAGTAAATTTGATTATGTTAGGATTTTTATTTAAAATTTATACCCGAGTTTATTTGTAAGTAAATTTGATTTTGTTAGTTTTTTTTTTATTTAAAATTCATACCCGAATTTATTTTGTAAGTAAATTTCAATTATGTTAATTAGTTCCATAAAATTTTCATGAGTTTATTTTTTACGTATGTTTAATTATACCAGTTCTATCTTTAATATACTTGGATTTATTTTTGGGTTAAGAAATGTTCTAATCCCCTTGGGTAAATTTTTAGCATTTCTTTCTATTAAAGAAAAAAAATTATATATATATTTAACACAAAAATTGTGTGGCATGAGTTTATTTTTACGTTGCATTATTCATGAAAATATGAGTAAAGATGAGATTTTCACGAGATTATTTTAAATTGTATAAATTATAATAAGATGATTTTAAAACCCCTTATGGCAAAGCAAGTTCAAAGTTACAGATGCTCGGTACCGCAGCTTAAAGTTTAAACGGATTAGAGTGCATCCACACTGTTTACAAAATGGTTATTTATGTTAGTGGATTTCTCCTGAGTGCACACCTGGTTTCGGACCAGGACTTAATAAGGAAAATCTCACTTAAAGTTTACGTACGTTGATTTAATTTGGTCGGCCAGCCAGCTAAGTCTAGTCTTCCAACCGCACAACCCAGTCATGGGGGTAAACATGACTTACGGCAAATAGGCCAAAGGGTGGTTTTTATAATATATATTTATACATATTTAATTACGTGGACAAAGTTACTGATGATTTGAAGAAAGAGCGTAAGTTTACTTGAAAAAGATCATTCTAGTGCTTAAATGAAGATCTAAGGAAAACGTATACGGAAAAGTATATGCATGTTTATCGTTAAATATTTTTACAGTTTTAAAGTTAAAAGTTTAATTTAATAGTTATAATATATGATTATAAAATTTTACTGTTGTAATTGATGGTAAATGTTTTATGTATAAATTTTTAAATTTATATTTATTCTAGAAGCAATTTTGAAGTTATAGTATTAAATATTGTTTTACGAAATTTTTAAAAACTCATTTTGGACACACATTAATAATAATCTTATTTACTTACTGAGCGTTGTCTCACTCCAATCATATTTTTATTTCAGATAACTCTGAAGGACGTGTCGGAAATCAGACTTAGCAAGCATGCGGGTGGGGATAGAAAAAAATAAAGATTGATTAGAAATATTAATATGATGTCAGATATTTATGCTTGTGTAATTTTTTTTTTGAAATAAATGATTGTAATATGGATAATTAGCGCTCTGGTTTAATAATAATTGGGTTTATTTACTTCTGCTGTAAATCAATAGTAAAAAGTAAATATCCCAAACCCTTCGGGGTTGGGGTGTTACAGAGAGGGGTTTGTGCGTCAAAATTTCAATCAAAAACAAAGTTTAGGCTATTTATACGCTGGCCTTCATCGACGAGGTCAAGAAGAAAATTCGTCAACGAATGCTATTCCTCGTCGACAAAATTCAGTGCTGAAAAGAATAGTCTCTCGATATCTTCTCATCGACAAAGTGCACCCTCGTCGACAAGCTCAAAATGCCACGTTGTGGACGAAGGCGAAGCGTTTGTTGACGAAGTTTGCTATCACCCCTTTTTACAATTTCCATTTTCCTCTCTATTTATTATTTAAATACCATTATTTTTTGGGTCATTATAATAATAATAATAATTATTATTATTATTATTATTATTATTATTATTATTATATCAGAGCATATTTTGGGAGTGTTACAATTGTTGTCTCGAAGGGCCTACATCTTGAGTAGTTGGATGTGAAGACGACATTTTTTCACGATGATTTAGATAAGGAGATTTACATGCACCAGCCAGAAGGATTCTCAGTGAAAGGCAAAGAGAATCTTATGTGCAGGTTGAAGAATAGCAGGTACGATCTCAAACAAGCTCCCAAGCAATGGTGCCGAAAATTTGATGGCTTTATGTGCAGGAAAATTTTCAGAAGTGCAATTCCGACCGCTGTTGCTACTTCAAGAGGTATCAGTCTAGCTATATTATTCTATAGCTATATGTTGATGACATGTTAGTCACAATACCAGATATAGAAGAGATAAAAAAAGTGAAGTAACAATTGTCAGCGGAGTTTGACATTAAGGACTTGGGTTCAGCAAAATAGATTCTAGGGATGCGGGTCTCCAAAGATAAGCAATAGGGAGCGTTGCGGTTATTTAAGCCGAAGTAAATTAGTTGTGTTTTACAAAGATTCAACATGAGCAGCACCAAAGTGGTAAATACACCATTAGTTGGTTACTTCCGCCTCTCCAAGGATTAGGCTCCCTAGACAGATGAATAGAAGGATTTCATAACTAAGGTACCTTATGCCTCAGCCATTGGAAGTCTCATGTATGTCATGGTTTGTACCAGACCAGACATTGGCCAAGCAATGGGAGCTGCCAGCAGGTTCATGTCAAATCTAGGAAAGACTCACTAGGAAGCAGTGAAGTGGATCTTGAGGTACCTATGTGGTACTATTGATAAGTGCCTATGTTTCGGTAAAGGAGGTTTGAAAATTCAAGGGTTTGCTGATGCCAATTTTGCTAGGGAAGTTGATCACTGTAGAAGCACCACTAGATACGTGTTCATTGTTGGCACAATAGTTGTTAGTTGGATGTCACAGATAGAAAAGATAGTTGCCCTATCCACTACAGAAGCTGAGTACATAGCAGTGAAAGAAGCTAACAAAGAAATGATTTGGCTTTAAGATTTATTGATAAAGCTCAGAATAAAGTAGGTGAGAAAAGTTTTGCACAGTAACAGCCAGAGTACGATACATGTAGCAAAGAATTCTACATTTCATTTTAAAACCAAAAACATTGGACTTCATTATCACTTCGTTAGATCTCTACTAGAGGAGGGAATGTTGGCACTTGAAAAAATTCAAGGTGGTAGGAATCTAGCAAACATGTTGACAAAGGTGGTGACTACAGAGAAGCTGAAGTTGTGCACAACTTCACTTGGTCTTCATGCTTGAAAATAGATTTGAGCACATCATTTACCTATATACTAGTTGAGATGGTGTCTCCGTATCCAAGTGGGAGATTGATGGGTTGTAATGGAGACGATGCTAGCTTTGTTGTGCTGTAGTGGTGTCGGTGCATTGGTGAGTTGTAGTGTCGGTGTTAGCAACCTCCACCAATCCCATTACCACCTACCATTTTTATCCATCCCATTACCACCTAACATTTCTATCCATTCCATTTATGGCTATATAAATGGAGATGTGCGTGCACGTAAAATGTAAGAGTGTATAATTGAGTTGAAGGTGATAGAGAGAGAGAGAAGTGTGAGAAAGAGTGAGTTGAGTTGAGTGGAGTGAAGTTGTATAATGACTCAAAAAATATTGGTATTTAAATAATAAAGAGAGAGGAAAGGGAAATAGTAAAGAAGGGCGGCAGCAGATTTCAGACGACATGGCATTTTAGGCTCGTCGACAAGGGTACGCTTCGTTGACGAGAAGATACCGAGGGGATATATATCGCAAATCTGAATTTTGTTGACGAGGAGTAATGTTCATCGACGAATTGCCTTCTTGACCTCGTTAACGAGGTGATGTGGCTCGTTGATGAAGGCCAGTGTATACAAAGACCAAACTTCATTTTTTGGCTAGAATTCGACGCACCAAACCCTCTCTCTCTTCTCCCTTCATTTCCCCTCCCTTTTTTCTAAATTTTTGGGCCGAATTTACGCCGGTTCAATGATATGAAGCCACCACGACGCTCTTGAGGAAGTTCTCTGCATATTTGTTGGAGTGGATCGTCAGTGGGGATAGTTTGAAATTCATCCCTGAATCAAGGTAAGCCTAATTATTCAGAATTTGGTCTTCCCATAGTTATAGGAAATGTTGTACATGGAAAAATACTGAAGTTTAGTTTTGAGAGTTGTCGTTTTCATGGTATTGATCGGGGAACCCTGCGGGGGTAGGACCAGTGAATTTTAAGGGGGGTTTTCTTTTCAATAATTAGGTAAGGGAATAAACTAAAGCAATTATTTTTCGTGCAAATTATTACTATTTATTAGCAAGTTAATTTTCAAGAAGCATGTATTATAAATGTATATATATATATATATATATATATATATATATATATATAAGTAGATTGGTAAAAATACATTTTTGGGAAAATACTGCTATTATGTTGAAATGTATATATATTATGAAATGCCAGAAAATATGATTTTAGAATAAAATGTATGGTTTTATTCAGCATTGTGTGGCATGAATATTATTTTACATGGAAAGTATTATGTTGTGACAATTTTACGAATAAGGTATGTTTTAAGAGATTAAGAAATAACGCAGTATATTATGATTTTAAAATACATGATAAATGAATTATTTATTCAAAATGATAAGTATGAAATGTTTGACGCAAGGCCGTGATTGATAGCCGGCGTAAGACCATGTATTATGTATGATTTTGGCGTAAGGTCGTATTTATGAATGTTCGGCGCAAGGCCGCAGATATAAAAGAATTCGGCGCAAGGTCGTTCGTATGTATGTATGTTATTACAGAAAATGCTATCAATCTATTTATGTTAGACAAATATATTATCATGTATTATATGTTATCAAAACCCGGATGATAGTTTAGTTCAATTTCAGGAGCACGGTACCGCAGCTATACAGATCAGATTATTATGTTCAGACTTGTGCGAACCGCCCCTGCTAGCAGAGGGGGTGGGAGATGGATAGTCAATGTGACTTTCAGTGTAGAATTGTAGACGTCCACCTGGAAGTCTAGACCAGGGTGTGGCGGGCCCATCATACTTACAGACATTTTTTACTTGGCAATGGTCGGCTAGCCATTGTCGGTTCCCTCATTTGGGCTGCACAACCCATCATGGGGGGTAATACATGACATCAACTAGTTATACATCCTGGGTAAATTTTTAGTATTATCAGTTATATCAGACATTTCATGATTAGTATGACTTAATAGATTTTATGAAAGTATATGATTATTCAGTATGTTATGATGAATGTTTTCTAGCATATGAAATGTACAGTATATGTATTATACCATCAAATATTCATGTTTCCACACAGCTGTATTTAGTTTATTTTCCCTTACTGAGAGGTGTCTCACCCATAGCATTAAATAATTTTCAGAAAACCCAGAAAGGCCGGCGGATCGAGGCCTCCATTGAGATAGTGTGATACTACCCTGCTTGGAGGGTAAGTTTTGATTTAGGAACAGGAGATTTACGTTTTGGGTTCCTAGATATGTATATACTTTTGTATTTTTGGAGATTGTATATAAACATGGTATTTTGGAATGTAGTTGACTCTGTTAATATGTATTTTGTTGGTTGAAAAATGTGATTTATATTTACTGTTGCTTAGGTTTCCGCTGTGTATGTTAGGTGTACCTAGTTTCCCACGGGTTTGGGTGATATTATTATTAAATATGTTTTATGTTATGATAAGATAAGTTGGTCGTTACAACTTGCCTCCTCCTCCTCTTGTATTTTCTCCCAGTTTTGGTGAAGATTGGTGTGATCCGTGGACGTAGGTCAGTTTGGGCCGAACGACGTTAAATCTTGGCATTCATTTTGCTTGTTTATTTTATTTGTGGTATGATTGTTACTCCTAGATCCCCAATAGATAGTGAGAGTCAGAACATTAGCGATAATATTTCTATAGAACCTACTTCATCTACTCCTGGTTAAAGAACAAAAATATTTTGAGTTTGAACCTAGAAGAAGTAAAAGAGTTAGAGTAAAAAAAAGAGTTTGATCTTGACTATTTTGTTTATGTTTTATAGAGTTAAATTACTTTGTAAGATGCACTTTTCATTATTTGATGCACTTTTTTGGGAAGTAATTGTGAATGATGAGATGAAATCTCTAATTTCCAATAAAATGTTGTTGGTCCAATTAGGCATCCAAGAGAGGGGGTGAATTTTTTTGGGTGATTTAAAAACTTATACTTCTTATTACAAATTATGTGATATGTACAAAACTTAACTTTGCTTTTCAGATGAAATATGTCCAATAAGATATACAATGAAATATTCAATTTACCAACCCACTCTCTAAACTAATTGATTAAATATGATTAATATAAGATACACAAAAGCAAAAAGTAAACGAGAGATAAAAGTGGCACACAAAATTTATAGTGCTTCGATTAGGTGACCTACATCCACTCCCCAAACTAACTAGTTTGAGTTTTTCACTAATACCTTCAGTATTTCAATCACTAGGATAACCATCCTATTGTTGTTGGACAATCACCAACAACCTGTGTCATAGCATCAAGGACAAAGCCCTTTGGTGTCAATATAACCCCAATTGCACGACCCTTTGGTCAAACAAAGTGCCACAACAATTTGGGACACATTGCTCCCACCAGGATTACACCCAAAAAACATAGCGTTGTAGCACTACATAACACACTCGTCCTAACAAGATTACACCCTATCAAATAACAAAAACAAGACACACCTCTGAGGTATTTTCTAACTCACACACATAGATTGATTTTTCAGAATCTGTGAGACTAGAGAGTCTTTGTAAAGAACTGGACCTATTAGGTATAATGTGTGGTTAAAAGCTACAAAGCCAAAGTGTTGGCCTAACTTGGGTTTCAAATCTCGTTTTGATGATAACAAATGAAGGTTGATTTAACATGTGTTGTTAAAGTGATGATGTTTCACGAATGCTTAAAGACAAAGTTCAAAAGAAAGAATAGCAATAGAGGTTCAAGATCATTAAGGACTAAAAGGTCACATTCATATTTAAAGGGATCCAAAGGAAGCTCAAGCAACACCAAAATGAGTAAAGTATGCAAAGCTGACTCAAGCTCAAGTCAAAAGGGGATTCAAAGCAAAATACCATGGAAGACTTGAAGATTAGAATGTTTAAGGCTTTAAGACAAATGATGTAAGTACTTTATATTGAAATAACACATGGAAATATTTTGAAGCTCTTTAGGGGTTATTGTGGCCTTAGAAACTTTATTTTAAAAACCCCCGAAAAAAGTTTTATGAGTAATCAAAGTAAGAAAGCAAAGAGTTTTTGAAAACTAAACTTAAAAACCAAATTTTTAACTGCCGAGACGACTGAAGTTTAATCTTAGAATACTGAACAATTTCCTTAGACAACTAAAGATTAAGTTCAGTCTACTGAAGAATTTCCCGATGAATTCCTAAAAAGGTAGTATAGCCTCGGACGACTGAACTGTGTCACTCCAATTGACTGACCCAATTTTCAATATTTTAAAGAATTTCAGAAGACTGAACCCGATGCTTTAGTCAACTAAACACTGTTAACGACTATAATTTTTAAATGTTTTAAATTTCAAACTTAAATTTCTCATGCCCCAAATTGCATAAAAACTTGGGAAATACTCAAAGTAATCTTGGGCAACACAAAAATACCTTTATGAGCCTATAAATATATGTTTTATCAAATCAAACCATACCACGTAATTAATAATCAGCTTAAAAGCTGAAAGCTTCTTGCCCTTTAAAAAATCTCTCTTGCTCACTCTTGCAAATCTAAATTACTGAAAAATTCTGAAGTACTGAATCATCCTTCTCTGAGTTCTAAACTCCTGAATCGTTGATTCTCATCTAGAGAATAAATTTGATGAAATCACTCTCGAGCTTCAATTTTATTTCCTTTGATATTTTATATTGAAGTATGCAGTGCTATCAATTATACTAATTTACTCTTTTGAGAGTGTCATTGTACACCAGATTGTCTATTATCCTTCTTATAGTTGTTGACGATTCAAGGATTCTTTGGATCGTTGGACCAAGTGTGGGGTATCGCTTGGAGAGGGGACTCTATCCTTAAGAAGGGATTTGTAAAGGTTTGCTCCACCCAGAAAGGAGTGCTATAGTGAAAACCTTAGGTGGTATTGGCCTAAGGCGAGGATGTAGGCTGGGGATAACCGAACCTTGTAAAATTATCAGCCTCCCTCTTACCCTTCTCTTTACTTTTAGCATATATATATTGTTCGAATTAGTGTATTCCTAAGAGGGGGGGGTGAATTGGAATTTTAAAAATTTATCTCCTAAGTTAAATGAAATACTCGTATAATATAACCTCGGGTCTTTCTATGCAATTCAAATGAGCCAATAATGTAATATGCGAAAATTTAAATCAAGCGCATCATTTACACTATAACATACATGTGCAATAAATATTAAGTGTAGAAATATAAACAACGCACACGATATGTTATTGGGGTTCGGCCAACTGTGCCTACGTCCCTGCCTCTAGCTCGCAAGCCCTAGGATTCCACTAAAGGCTCATTTAACGGGTGGAGCGGCACCGATTACAACCAGGTCAATTACTGAGGCTGACCTCAACCTACATGCCTTAACAGGATGGCGCACCTAACTTTCCTAACTGGGTCTAAGCATGTCTGAGACTATTTCACAGGGCTAGTCTCCATATTCAGACCCGTGCCTGAAAATACAACGATTTTACAATAATGAGTATTGGTACAGTAATTATGCTTTCATGTAAAGCAGATATGTACCCAGTTACGCGCAAGTAATAATCAATCTACACTAAAAATGTAAGAACTATAAGCTTAGTGGTGTAATATATCAACTCTCAAATATATTTGCAATCGATGTAATTAGTGTGTGAGAGTGCAATCAATAAAATCTTTGTATCACAAGATGTATTCAGTCTAAGTGGTCAAACAAAGATATTAGCCAAACAATATATATATATATATATATATTTCAATCAACAGATTTTCTAAATCGTATGTTGCTTAAGTAATGTATATGCTTGGTTTGCAAAAGAAGTTTAATATTTATATTCAACAAATGATATATAAATCTATGAATATTGCAACAAAAAATTTTATCACATAAACAAATATCTTTTCAAAGGTATGTCAAGATAAATCACACAAGATATTTGAAAATGTTTTGAAAAGATTTTGCAATCCAAAAACAAATACAAACTTCATAAGATATTGCAATGAATATGCAATACTCAAAAGTTTATTGGAAGTCCTCTTAGGAGAGACTTATTAACAAAGTTCCCTAAGAATACTTGGGTTGGCTCTTAATAAAAATCTTCACAATCAATCACAACACTTGAGAGAGCAACCTTTCTCAACACTCAAATCAACTTACAAATGATTTTCAGCAATGTGGGAAGGTAAGATTGAGTGTATGGAGTTAAGAAATGAGTATTATGGATTCTGGGAATTTCAAAGAATTTCTCCTAATCAAGATTACTAATCTCATGCTAATTAGTCCAAATGAGGGGTATTTATAGACTTCCCCTGAATTATAACTGTTGAGGACATGGTTGGAATAATTAGAAAATATTTAATATTATTTAATTATTTTAACCTTGTTTTAGTGAGTTAACTGCGGTAAAAAAATAGGTCCAACCCGAGAGCACCGGTCGACATAGACAAGTTCGGCCGACCGAAGTTTTTGGGGTTCGGTCGACCGGGCCTAAAATGAACTGTGAGTTTGGTTGACTGGACTCGTATGTCCAAAGGCGATTTTCCAGTTTTGGTTTAGTCGACCAGGCTGAAAATGAACTAGACTGGTCGGTCGACCAGATCGTTGGGTTTCCACACGTGGGAACTCGATTGACTAGGTTTGTGTAATATAAAAAGTTCTCGGTCGACTAGGAAGTCAATTAAGTTGACTTCAAGGAGGTTCGGTCTACCGGAGTCAATTGAACTATAGAAGTTCGGTTAACCAGGTTGTGGTCAACCGATTGACTCGGACCAGGTTCAGTCGACCGGGTTGAAAATATACTTGAAAGGTCGGTCAACCAAAGGTGCACATTTTGTGCATTTCGATCCTATTTCATTTATCAAGCACCCTATTCAATAGTCTAATACATACATGTACAATAATGAGTGTCCTAGGGTCATTTTTAGGTCTTTTTGAGTGCATAGAAAAAATCCGGTGTTCCCTAAGGTATTTCTATGGTCATTTTGATTTTCAGGAGATGTGTAGGGATCTAAATTCATTCTAAAGTCTTTGAGCTTACAGTTCCTACATGCATGAAATGCAAATTATTACAGATCTTTTCTTAATTAAATATTACAAACCCGAATAGAAATTACAACAATTGAATCATAACTAGGGTATTCATTTTCCTCTGAGTTTCCGAGTGCCATCATATGATACCGCTAAGATAAACCTGCACATCAACTCGACAAATATTAAATACCTGAGTATTTGTTATAATCAAAACAGGGTATGACCTAGAGGGTCAACAATCTCCCCCTTTTTGATGATGAGAAATACTTGCCTACTTCTCCCCCTTTTGGCAACAGCAAAAAGGGTCTAGATAAACATTCAAGTATATATAGGCAAATAAGAGGAAAATATCATTTTTATGCACAATAAGTTTGGAAAGTTTTTGAAAAAATTTAGCAACATGCCGTTTGAAAATAGGACTTTTTAAAACAAATCCTGTATAAAAAGGACCTATTTGAGTTTATAGAACCTAACAGTTTATCTATAACTACTCAAACAGTTCAGTATTCTCAATACATAAATTAGAAGTATAACTTTCAGTCATTCAAAAGATGGAATATCCATACAGTGCAAAATGAATGACAAAGATAACTTCAACAGTTTAGCTCATAAACAATACAATTGGTCATTTAAATAATTTAAATGACATGAAAAACATAATTAGACCATAAATATGCACAACCCATTACAATTGAAACATATCATAAGACCTGTGGAAGATTTGAGTTAAAGGCACACGACATATGATACCAAAAAGAAGGTTTAAGCATAAATATAGTCTAACTAGTTTACATGCATTTTTATGTGAAGTTACCAAACCGATTATGCAAGTTAAAACCATATAGTAAATAATAATAATAATAATAATAATAATAATAATAATAATAATAATAATAATAAGGCAAGAAAGAAAAGAAATTTAGTTTTGAAATTAGTTCTTGCCAAAAGTATTAAAATATATATATATATATATATGTATATGTATAAATATATATCCCCTTTATGATGTTTGCGAAAAGTACGGGGGGTGCCTGCTGAGAAAGAAGCTTTAATTTAAAACAAGCAAACAACATTTTTCTGGTTTTAGTATTTAATTACGTTCATAATATAACTAGAAAGTCACAACCACAATGATCCTAAAGATGTCAAAAAATTTAAAATAAGGATCACATAGCAAACACAAACAACATGTGGCAAAGAAAAAGATATCAACTTAAGCATATGCCACAGTGAGTTCACAATAGATCTAAGTTAAAAAAAAAAAAAAAATTGAGCAAAACAAGATAGGAATTTATGTCTAGATGCTCCCCCTATTAATTTGAGTACGTGCTTAGATTCTTTAACTACTTATACTAACCAAAGATTAATTTCATTATGCTTAGTAGTATAAGTCATAAATCCAAATCTTTAAAATCAACTATACTGAGTATTTGTCATTTACATTTGTCACTTGATTTGTATAGTTGTCCCTATAGATCATAGATGGATCAAAGAGTATATATTGAGTCATGCAATAATGTTAATGACCCAAGAACATTCCATATCAAATCATAAGCCTTTAAGCACAGGATATAATGTTCAAGAATTTCATAAGAGTCTCAATAATTCAGTAGATGAAAGTGATGCATATGAATCATTTATGCGCTTCCTATAGGGATGGATCTAAGTCTTTCTAAACAGTTGATGATTATGTTAGGATGAAGTTTAATGATCTATTTGGTTTCACTCATCTTTTCAAAAATGTTTTAACATTAATTTTATCATAATCATCTTTAGCACAAGGTTTTATTTTGGGAAAATTCCTATCAAAATTTCGGCAGAATGTCGTCTGTAAATCAGACATTTTCTCATAAAATCTGTACCTAATAGATTCAATCAAGCAATTTATATTTTAGTTAAGGCACACGAGAACCTATATCCACTACCAGCATGTAATTCTTATCAACTGCATCCGCCATGTAGGAGGCATTCTAAACTGAGCATGTAATCAGGTAGCAATCAACGAAAGATAAACTATCCATTAGAAGATATACTCATTTAACGCATAATGAATAGTAGGAATTTAGTGCTTTTTATATGAAGGCATATGGGCATAAAGGTTAAAGAATTCTTAAAAGGAATTAAAAGAAAATTTTAATAACCCAATTCACCCCCCTCTTGGGACTACACCTTGACTTTCACAAAGTACAACAACATAATAAAGTTTATGGATGACAATGTGAACTTCAGTATGCATAATTTGATACCTCTATTTTCTTCTAAACAAAAAGGTAAATGCATGACAGATCATCAAGATCCGCGCATGGCAGTGAAAGTTGCTTTTTAGTTGAAGATAGAAACTTCTAGCCATTTGAGATATATCTTCTTGATTATTCAATTCAATTTTGAACATTTAAAAGCTTTTATAGGGAAAGTCAACAATTGTCAGATATATTAATAAAATAGACAATAATTCAAATTATATAAACTAAACAAGTTGATTAAGAAGCACAATGATTTGGATCATTATTTACGATGCATCTATAAGTGCATATGTAAATGAGTCTATGAATGCATTTGCAAATGTATCTGTAAATAAGTCTGTGAATGCATTTGCAAATGCATCTATAAGTGAGTTTGTGAATGCACCTGCAATTGAATCTGTGAATGCATCCACAAAATGACCATATCATTACGTCTGCAAGTGTATTTGTGAGTACATGTTGAATTAAATCATAATGATAATAATCAAATGTAGACATGTTTAACAAGCAAATTTTGTCAATCATCAAAGGTTAACTTCAACAAACATGAAATCAATAGTTTAACCATTGTATTGTAAAACCATAGGGGCAAATCCGTCCTTAAAAAGAAACTTTAAGTGGATGGGTTATGTAGAGACCCGAAGAATTATAGTAATTAAATAATAAAATAAAGTAGAGAAAAAGGTATTTTAAAAAGGGCTTTTAGCAGGGTCTCGTCGACGAGTGTAGAAGTGCACGTCGACAAGCAGGGCTCTTGGGCTCGTCGACGTAAGGCTCTTGGGCTCGTCGACAGGGACGCGTGTCTTGTCGACGAGAAATTATCAAGAGGATTGTTTTTAGAACCTGAAACTTGTCGACGAGGAGAAGTTGTTCGTCGATGAAAATCCTTCTTGGACTCATCGACAAGGAGATATGACTCGTCGACGAGGCCACGTGGACAAACATTCTATATAAGGCCAAGAATTCATTTTTTCCATCAAGAAACATGCATAATTTTTCTCTCTCTCTCTAAACTCGTCCCCCTCTCCCTTCTCTTTAGGTTTTTGACTCGGTCTTTCACCGATTCGATGATCCAAAGCCGCCATGCTACTCCTAGGAAGTTTCTCTTCATATTTGCAATAGTAGATCATTGGTTAGGCCAACTTAGACACCATCCCAAAATTTGGGTAAGTTGAATATTTTAAGTCTTATTAGGTTTTTGGTGTTTTTGTACTAAGGATAGTATGTTAGGAAAACATAAAACTGAAGTTTTGTTGGGGAAAATGTAAATTTCAGGATGTTGAGTTAGGGAACACCATGGGTGTAGTTTTGGAGTAATTTGTGGGCTTCTCAGTAGGTCAGGTAAGGGGATAAACTAAGTCAGTATTTTTCATGAAATTATTTACCCCATTACAACATTTATTTTTAGAAATTATGTATATATTAGCACAGTGTTTGGAAATACTGCTGTTGAACAGAAAAACGTATTTTAATGTTAATTAAATGGAAATATGATTTCAGATCAAGTTTTATGCTTAAAAGTATTATTCATATTTGTGTGGCATGAGTATAATTTCCATGAAATTATGTTATATCAGAATATTATGATTTTCCCATAATAAGCATGTTTTTCTTAGTTTTTAGGAAAATTATTAAATAATATAAAAACCATGTTTTACAAATACTATGTAAATCAATACAAGAATTTCATGTTTAGTACGTTATGATATGCCGACGCAGAAGCATTGAATTTCATGTTATGATATGCTGGCACAGATGCTGTGATTTTCATGTTAGGATATGTCAGCGCAGATGTCGTGATTCACGTTGGCTCAGATGTCGTTATTATGTATGATATGCAAGATTTCATGAAATATTAACATGTTAGATATTATTATGATTATGAAACAGTTATGTACCAGTATATGAAACATACTATATGATATAAGAACTCAGATGACTTAGTTTAGTTTTCACGATGCAAGGTACCGTAGCTACAAGTTCAAGTTTAAGTTTAAGTTCATGATAGTGCTACCACACATCTTATGTAGAGTGTGAGAGATGGCAGTCGATGTGGCTTCATGGTAGTGCAGGCGCTCCCCTGGTAGTCAAGACCAGGTGGGGCAAGCCCGTCATACTTATAGATTCGTGTTTGACTTAACGTGGTTCGCCAGCCATTACTAGGTCCCGCCTTCGGGCCGCATAACCCAGTCATTTGGGGTAATATATGATATCAGCTAGCTATCCTTCCTGGGTATTATTCATGTATTGTACAGTTATATAAGATTATTTTCATGTACTGTATTTTAGTACGTTATATCATGTTATGAGGTATCATGTTTTATTCGAATACGATATCAACAGTTTTTACTAGATATGATTTATGTATGGATATTATGTATATCACGAAAATACTCATGTTGCCACACACTCATGTTAATTTATTTCTCTTTTTGAGAGGTGTCTTACCCCAGCTTACAAAACATTTCAAGGAATCCAATTAGACAGGCGGACCAAGCTCTGTGTCAATAGAGGTAGTTTATACTAGCCCGATGGGAGAGTGAGTTACTGAGCTGTCATCGTTTTTCATATATGGTCCTAAATTTACCTTTTTGGTATTTTGGGATGTATATATATATATATTTGATAGATTAGTACTACTTTGGTATTGTAACTGTTGGATGGTATGTATGTAATTTATGTTTTCTGCTACTTAGGTATCAGAGATGTATGACAAGTATATCCCTGGCATCCATGGGTCCAGGTTGATCATAATTATATCACTTTAGCACGTTATGCGGATCATTACGTATTTTATTATTAAAAAAAATTTACAAATAGGTAGGTCGTTACAGTTTGGTATCAGAGCCTAGGTTGCTAAGTTTTGTAGAGTTTGGAATGTAGCGAAAACAATACCAAAGTATAGGAAAATGATTTGAGGTTTTGTTCTACAGTTTAGAGGCAGGACTTCCGTGGCGGTTTCTGTGTCTTTGCTGGGGTGACGATTTCAGGAAAGTCATAATAAACTATTTTCGAGTTGTGTCTCTAAAGTGTAGGATTGAATATTGAATTAGGATAAGGATGTCAAGATAGGGGGATGGTATGAGATTTTATTTGGATACTTAAATTATAAGGATAGGGTCCCCAAGTCATGTTTATTGTCCTTTTAGGATGGATCCTGGAGGTGGTAGTGCACATACGAGTGGTAATGTGGGTATTGGGTCCTTGGGTGCAGACGAGGCTGACTCAGACGCAGTATTACGCAGCGTGGCTCAGCAACTCATGTCTGAGATCGCGAGTAGCTCCAGGGAGCAGGGGGCCATTTTATAGGCCACGATTATAAGATTGAGAAGTTTACAAAGATAAATCCTCCGGCTTTCTCAGGAAGAACTGATCCTGCGGTCGCTGAGAACTAAATGCAGGAGATTGAAAAGGTGTTGGTAGTGCTACAGTGTACATAGGAGCAGAGGGTTCTATTTGCCATGTATAAACTAACAAGAGAGGCCGAGAGATGGTGGACGACAATGAAACTCCTGGAGCAGTAGAGGTCAGCGCCTATAGGGATGACATGGGACCGATTCAAAGAAATATTTTTCGACATATACTTTCCAGCATCATCTAGAGAAGCTAAGGTGGAGGGGTTCCTAAATTTGAAGTAGGGACAGAAGACAGTGCAGCAGTACGCGACGAGGTTCATTGAATTATCTCGCTTCGCCTCGTACATTATTCCGAACGAGATGAATAAAGAAAGACAGTTTGAAAGAGGTCTAAGGTGAGAATTATATAAGCAGGTGGCAATACTGAAACTGTAGGTCTTTGCCGAGCTGGTAGATAGAGCAGCTGTGGCAGAAGCTAGAGAGCGGATGGATGCTGAGGAACGGAAACAAAAAAAGAGTTCCACGCCTTTAGGCTATTAGGAGAGATCTAGTCGGAGCCAGTGTAGGAGAGGTAATTATGGCAGAGGACAGAGACAGGAGATAGTGGGTCGTGAGGTTCAGGGAGTGCAAACTCATCCTATATGTCAGACCTGTGGAAGGAGACACATGGGAGAATGTCGAATGGGGAGAGCGCGTCTGTTATCGCTATGGTAAACTAGGACATTTGGTACGAGATTGCCTTACACCACCTGGTACTGCTCCTGCTCCTAGACCTCATTAGGGAGGTTATCAGGTGCCCCATGGGGGCCAGCAGAGGAATATGGCTTCGGCAAGAGTTTACACCCTGGCGCCAGGTGATGCTGAGACGGTCGGCGATGTGGTGATAGGTATGATTAGCATGCTTTCATTTAAAGTTATTGTATTATTTGATTTATGTGCCACACACTCGTTCATGTCTATGAGGTGTATTAGATTGTGTGGGGCAGAAACACAGTTGTTAGACACCGAACTTTTAGTAACTACACCGACAAGGTCAATAGTGAGGTGTAGTAGAGTGCTCTGAGGCTGTCGAGTTGATATTGAGGGAAAAGTTTTGCTAGCTGACTTGATAGTGTTAAACATGCATGGGTTCGATGTAATATTTGGTATGGACTGGCTGGCAGCTAATTATGTCAGTATAGACTGTCATTTGGAAAAAGTGATATTCAAACATCCGAGAAGACCAGAATTTAGGTTCATAGGGTTGCGAATGCAATCCCCGCCTCAATTAGTATCAGCCATACGGGCGAGGAGACTACTCCTGGAAAGATGTTATGGGTTTATGGCCTTTATAAAGGAAATGTCAGAAAATGAATTAAAGCTTGCTAACACGCCAGTGATGAAGGAGTCTTCAGATGTCTTCCCAGATAAGCTACCTAGTTTGCCTCCTGATTGCGAGGTAGATTTCTCTATTGATCTACTTTTGGGGACAACACCGATTTCTAAAGTTCCTTACAAAATGGCTCTAGCGAAGTTGGGAGAGCTAAAGGATCGGTTGTAAGACTTGTTGGATAAGGATTTTGTTCGGCCTAGAGTATCACCGTGGGGAGCTCCAATGTTTTTGTAAAGAAGAAAGACAGATTTGTGAGAATGTGTATAGATTACAGAGAAATTAATAAGGTGACAATCAAGAACAGATATCCTTTACCCCGTATAGACGATTTATTTGATTAGGTTCAAGGTACGCAGGTATATTCGAAGATTGATCAGCGCTTTGGGTACCATCGGATGAGAGTCAAAGCATAAGACATCTCGAAAACAGCCTTCAGGACTAGATATGGGCATTATGAATTCCTAGTTATGCCTTTTGGTCTGATGAATGCTCCAGCTATATTCATAGATTTGATGAATATAGTCTTTCACCTGTACTTAGACCAGTTCATTGTAGTTTTTATTAATGACATATTTGTTTACTTGAGGAGTTTTGAGGAGCATGAGATGCATCTATGGTTGGTACTTCAGATGCTTAGGAAAAAGAAGTTTTATGCCAAGTTTAGCAAATGTGAATTCTGGTTAGAAAAGGTTGTGTTTCTGGCATGTTATATCAGGGGATGGAATTTCAGTGGATCCCAGTAAGATAGGAGGTGGTTGGAACTTATTAAAGATTATGACTGCACTATCAGTGACCACCCAAGGAAAGGAAATGTGGTAGTAGATGCTTTGAGCAGAAAATTAATGGGACCAGCACTGGCAGCTGTGGAGCTTCAGCATCCAATTATAATGGATATGGAGAGACTTGGTGTCGAGTTGGTAGAGAGTGATCCTCAGACATTTATTGGCAATTTAGTGGTGCAACGTACATTACAGGAAAGAATTAAAGCTGCTCAGGAAGAGGATCCAAAATTAGCATAGGTAATAGCCAGAGTACAGGGTGGTCAGGGAGAGGAGTTCAATATTTCAGATGACGGAACTTTGAGGTTTCACACTAGATTATGTGTGCTTGCAGATATTGATATTAGGAGAACGATTTTAGAGGAGCTCATAGATCTCTATACACAATTCATCCTGACAATACGAAAATGTATAAGGACCTTCTGAAATTTTTCTGGTGGAGCGGGATGAAGAAGGAGATTGCCGAGTTTGTAGCACAGTGTTTGACGTGCCAGCAGGTTCAAGCTGAGCACCAGAGACTAGCTGGTCAGTTGCCTATAGGCTAGCGTTACCACCTATTTTTTCCAAAATATATGACGTAATCCATGTTTCCATGTTAAGGAAACATGTCTCAGACCCCTCCCATGTGATCAGTTATGGCGAGTTAGAGCTCAGGGATACTTTGGCATATGAGGAGATACCAATGCAGATTCTGAACAGCAAAGAACAGGAATTGCACAATAAGAAGATTCCTTTAGTAAAAGTTCTGTGGAGAAATCATGCGGTAGAGGAAGCTTCATGGGAGCTCGAGGAGCAGATACGACAGAAATACTTGCATTTATTCAGTGGGGTTTAGCAGTAATTAGGAAAAGATGCAAATAAATAGATAAGGTTCCTTTTGCAGGTTAATCAATACACGTAATAATCTTTTGGTACTAGGTAGTATTTTTGTTTCGGGAGAATTTTTGTATCGACCTGCTACTTACTAAGCATTTTTTTTCTACCTGTATATCATAAAATCATTTGTCTGAAATAGTACTGAAAGTAACTCAGGCTCAAAAGAGCACTGAAGAAATTCTGTCTGTCATACATAACTAAGTAGCGGTACACAAAACTAGGAACTGCTAAATACAATACTAGAAAACTATAATGCTCTGAAGTATATTTACAATACAAAATACCCAGTGACATCACTGTAATCTGGAAACTATCCCAAAACTCTGGTATCTCAAATACCTATCCTTTTCTATAAGGGTAACACAAGTCTACCTTTATCCGCTAGCCTGATATGCTCGCCTAACTAGATCTCCTTAAAAATGATAAGTCACTAGGATAAGACAACACTCAGTAAGTGGAAATATGCTATTACTAGTGCGAGGCGACTGAGTTAATCATTTAAAATACTGAAATAATACTGTAATCTAAGAAAACTGGTAAATTGTACAAAATAAATATCTACCATGTAATCTTTTAAAATATAACTGTGTATCTGAGTTTGATATCTGAAGATACTGCTAATATAATAGCATAATCTACTGCTGTGTGACATATCTGTACATAGGAACATCTGTTATACCCTGAGATTTGTATATCATGATATATCCCCTTATGATAGGGTTGTGCGGCCCGTAGGCTGGACTTACTCTGGTCGGCCCTCTAAGTAAGTCAATCTTTATCATCCACCAATCTGTAATGATCTACGTAGATCCTAACCCATTGTAATCACTCCGAGTTGTCTCAAACCTCCGTCATTGTCTAACCGGCTAGCTCAACCCAGCATGCTGGGGGAACTGCAAATCTCTCCTAACACAGTTAGATGGAATCCACATACTATCTGAGTCATGTGGTTGCACGTGTTTGAAACTAGCAACGGTACCGTGCTTTGCTGTAAATATATCTGTCTGTAATTTCCATAGGGATCTGATATTGTGTAATACTGTATACATATATAATCATCTTGCTGCTTTTAAACATGATTTCAAAAACAACCATAACACTTTAATTCTGAGCTGTATTATCTAATACATCTGACTGAAAAAATATCTGTAATCTCTATATAATCTGCTGTAACATCTTGATGCTATCATTGTATAATTTGTCCGAATGAACTGTCTAAGTGTTATGGTTTATAAATCATGTTTTTCTCTGGGAAATACTATAAGTCTCATTCATTGCTAATAATCTAAAATATCTGAATATCTTTATATATGTAATACTGTAAAATCTATATGTATTGTACTATAATAAACTCATGCCACACATTTGAATAAACACAATCTCATGCTCAATTTTTATAATTCTGCTGTAAAAATATTATTCATAGTTCTCCAAAAAAATAATCTGATCTGCATGCTTAAAAATACACATTCATAATATTTTGTATACATATTAAAACTGTTAGCATAACATATTTCCCTTACCTTAAATCTGAAAAGCCCCTATTAAATTCTGGCTCTATACCCACAGGGTTCCTAACCCAACATCCAGAAACCAATATCCCCCATAACAAAATATCGGTATTTTTCTCTATACAACACTTCTTATAACTGCAAGGAAAGCAGATTCGAAATAAAACACCTTATCCCAAATTTGAAATGAATTTCAAACCAACTTTCCCCACAATCTACTTTGGCAGACTTGTAGAGAATTTTGCCCGAGCGTTGTGGTGGCCTCGAATCTTCAATCCGATGAGATATGGGGCTAGAATTGAAGAGAGAAGGGAAGGGAAGGGGAGGGGGTCGTGAGAGAGAGAGAGAGGAAGGTTTCAGCGCTAAAGATTTTGGCTAATCTTCTTTTAATCCTCACAAATGAACCTATATTTATAGGCAGGGGTAAAATTATAACCATTGGGGACTTGTTGGGAATAATTAGAAAAGATTCAAAATGTTAAAAGCTCATTAACCCAACTTAACCCAATTTTACCCTGTTTAATTTAATTTTGACCAGCCAAGGTTCGGGTGGCTGAACCGAGGTCCAGTCACCTGAACAGACACAAGAATAAAAGTGATTTAAATAGGTTCGATCGCCCGTTTCATGTTTCGGCAGCCCGAATCAAAGTCAGAAAGTTTTTTTCGTAACTTCGGGTGCCCGGTCCAGCATTCAGTAGCCCGAACTTACATGTTCGATTGCCCAGGGTCCTTTTGAACTGTATGGCTCGGTAGCCTGAGTTGGTGAGGAGTCCCTTTCAAGGGATTCGGGCGCCCGAGGACGATAAGGTCAAAATATGTATGTCCAAAAACCTGGCATCGGTAGATCGAAGGGTGCCCTAAGGCCATTCGATCTCTATGGTTAATCTATGGCATTTATGAGCTCACACATACCTACATGCATGACATGCAGAGATTATTACAAACCATATCATAATTACTATTATAGACCCAAATAATATAAATTACAACAATAATATAGTCTTCAAGGTTTTCACACTTTACTTTCATGTGCCATCAATTTGATCTTCCTAATATGATCCTGCACACAAACTTGGCAAATGTTAAATACCAAGAGTTTTTGTCATTATCAAAACTGGGTGTGACCCATGGGATCAACAGAAGTATTATTCATATTTGTGTGGCATGAGTATAATTTCCATGAAATTTTGTTATATCATAATATTATGATTTTTCCTAAATAAGCATATTTTTTCCAGTTTTTAGGAAAATTATTAAACAGTACAGAAACCATGTTTTACAGATACTATGTTAATCCGTACAAGAATTTCATGTTCAATACGTTATGATATGCCGGCGCAGATGCCGTGACTTTCACGTTATGATATACCGGCGCAGATACCGTGATTTTCATGTTATGATATGCCAGCGTAAATGCCGTGATTCATGTTGGTTCAAATGTCGTTCTAATGTATGATATGCAAGATTTCATGAAATATTAACATGTCAGATATTGTTGTGATTATGAAATAGTTATGTACTAGTATATGAAACGTACTATATAATATCAGAACCCGGATGACTTAGTTTAGTTTTCATGATGCACGGTACTGTAGCTACAAGTTCAAATTCAAGTTCAAGTTCATGATAGTGCTACCACACATCTTAAGTAGAGTGTGAGAGATGATAGTGGATGTGGCTTCATGGTAGTGCAGGCACTCCCCTGACAGTCCGGACCAGGTCGGGTAGGCCCGTTGCACAAATGAATTCATGGAGTATAAAGCATTGACATGCTTAGCAATTAAGTACACAAACTCTATAACTGGTCATTTAAATGATTTAAATGACATAACCAACGTAATTGGACCAGAATTATCCGCAAACCATAGCAGTTTAAATCATATCATAAAACCCGTGAAAGATTTGAGTTAAAAGCACACGGCATATGATACCTAATAGAAGGTTTTAGCATAAAAACAGTCTAACTAGTTCGCATGTATTTTCATGTTTAGTTACTGAACCAGTTATGTGACTTAAAAACCATATATAATAATAAGGTAAGAGAGGAAAAATGAATTTAGTTTTGCTTGCCATAAAATATTACCATAAATATATATGTATATACATACAAATATTTATCCCCCTTTGATATTTTCAAAAAGTACTGGGGGTTGCTTGCTGAAAAAGAAATTTTAATCTTGAAACAAGCAAGCAAGCACAATTTTTCTGGTTTTAGCATTTAAGTACATTCATAACATAACCCGAAAACCAAAGCCATAGTGATCCTAAAAATTTAACATTCACATGCACGATCATATGGCAAAATCAAGTGATTGTGGCAAATCAATATATTTCAAATTATGATTTTTCACTAATGACTTTTCATTCAAGCACATGCCACACATGATTTCATTCAAGATCTAAGCTAAACATATGGGTAAGCAAAACAAGATAGGAGTTTATGTTTAGATGCTCCCCCTATCAATTTGAGTTTGTGCTTAGATTCTTTAATTACTTATACTAACCAAAAATTAATTTCATTATGCTTAGTAGTATAAGCCATCTCCAAAAAGACAACTATACTAAATATTGATTAATTCATTCAGAAAATTGCAACCAGTATAATTATCCTTATAATTCACACATGCATAAGAAAAGTGATATTAAGGCATGAAATAAAGCACACAACCGAGAACACTCCATATCAAAACATAGAGCTTTAAAAAAACAGGATATGATATTCAGGGTTCTTAGAAGAGCCTCGATATTTCAGTAGACAAAAGTGATGCATATAAATCATTTATGTTCTTCCTATATGGATGGGTCGGAGTTTGTTCAAACCATTCATGATTATGCTAGGATGAAGCTTGATTTTCATATAATTTTCACTCATCCTTTCAAAAATATTTTATCATTTATTATTTTATAATCATCCTTAATACAAGGTTTTGGTTTGGGAAAAATCCTGTCAAAATTTCGGCAGCATGTCGTCTGTAAATTGGACATTTCCCAACTTTTTCATGCACCAAAACCTGATAAATTCAAGCAATCAATTCAAAATAATTCAATTTGAGCATGCGAGAACCTATTATCCATTACCAATATGCAATTACACATCAAATGCATCAGCCATGCAGTTGGCGTACCATACAAGCATGCAAGTAAATAAATTTCTGCAACAGCCTTGCAGATGGCGTTCCATGCAATCCAGTATTATCAAACAATATATTCAATAAGAGTTCACAACACTGGATAATCACAAATCATTATCCATCAAGATATAATATGAACAATAAACAACAGTGGATAGTTTTGCGTTTAGTACAATGTAGTTATTCATTAAGGCACAAAGACACAAATGATATAAGAATGTGAGATCATTTTCATTTATATAGATATAAAGGTAAAAGCTCCTTCTGAGTCATGCACTTAACTCATTTAATGCCTTTTTCAATTTCTAATTTCTTTAGCCAAGAGTTATAAGATTTCCAATGATTTAATCTTGGCGTGAATGCTTTAGGCTTATTTGACCAAAAAGTCACAATGTATGTTCGTTTAAGTGTGATAAGTCTATGCCCACCACATTTCTTATAATATTTTAATATGTGAGAGAGGCTCAAGCTAGAATGGCTTTCGACTTAAAATTGCCCAAGCATAGGTCTACTTGAATTTTAGTCATTCATCTAGATTGAGACCTAGGCGATCATATTAGCCATTCAACTCATCTCTAAGTACATAAAGCTCCAAAGGATGTGAGTTAATGATTTGAGAGCTTGTGAGATGAACTAAAGAATAAATACTCTAAACAGTTAAATTTCTATTAAGTTCAGAAGAGTATTTAGGAGAGGTAGGACATTATTACAAATAGTTTTATAACAGTGAATATGTCCAAACCATTTAGACAAAGAGCAACTAAAAGTATATGAATTTTTGAACACTGCTCTTTGGTGATTGGAAAGCATCCTTCAGATATGATCACATAGAAGAGCAAGGATACGAACCGAGGAATGGGTGAATCTTTACCCGATGTGATCGTGGTATGGTAAAGATTTCCTATGGAGGATATAAACCAAAATTAGAGGATTTATTATTTAAGCTTAAAGGGAACTTTTAGATTTGACAGTGAGACTTGAATCCCCTAGTGGATGCCTCTAGTTTTGATCAAGAGAAAAAAAAATGTCTTTTAATAAGCACCATAAATGTTTGGAATTTATGATCAACAGTGCTCTAAGCCTAGAGTGATGACTAAATATTTTATTAGGTTTTTAAGGCTTTCAGGATGAGTTTAGGATCAAACGATGCTTAATATATGTGATGTATTTCCTAAAACTTAGTCTTATGCAATGGACACCAATTGCTTAACTTAGAATGTTTATCTTTAAGCATGAGTTAAGCATTTAGAATTAAATACTAGGCATAGATGCCATGTCCATATGGAAGTGGATGTAGATACTAGGTTTATATATTTTAATCCTGAATCACTCCCTAAGCCTACAATCATCACAACCCCTAAACCTAGGAACTAAGGGAAGTTTGACATATTTATGTAATTTCTATGGGAACCCAAACTTCCTTAGATCCTACGGAGTTTGCCTTCATAATAACCTACATCATTTCTTTGTCCATACTTTTAGCATTTCTAAGTCGGATACGCCCTTTCATTTTACAAGATAAGCGAAATTTATATGCATGTGACAGATTATGCTTACTTGTTTTATTTTTATTTGACGACGCATGAGTGTGGGACTTATAATATGAACCATTTTTAAAACATTTATTTTTTTTGACTCTTAAGGGTTTATTATGATTATTCTTTTCATATTCTACTTTGGGTGCACCTGTAGAATAATCATCTATTTCCTTTTCTAAGCAAATAATTTTCAATATCTTCTTAATCTTTCTCTTCTCAAGGATAGCATGATAATCTTTTAATTCTTTTATTTGTATAGCTATCCTCTTATTTTCAGTTTTCAAAAATGATTTCTGCTTAGATATCTTAACTAGACATTTATTCATTTTCAACAAAGTCTTTTCTAGTTTTTCAAATGACAGCATGCTTTTATTATTCAATTCAGCACATAATTCATCATAAGAATTAATGCAATAGTTTTCATATGAATCATTGCATGCATGTTCAACAGGACTATCACAAAGATTATTAGATGATTCATTATATGATATGCTACTATACTTTTCATAAGAATCATCGCATATATCATTAACAGTATTATCAACAGATGATTCAGCATGTGACACAACACAACATTTAGTATAAGAATCATCTATCGAGCTAGAGTGAGTATCATATACCTCCTCGTTGATTTCAAGCTCATGATTTACCTCCCCCTGGTCATTTGAGCTTAGAGCGTTCGGAGGAGTTACTATCTCTTCTCCTGCGATTCTCCATATTTCTTTTCTAGCTCATCCCACATTTCCTGTGCACTACAACATGTCATAATCTCATGAAGAATGTTAGTATCTAAAGCACAATACAGTAGATCCATGGCATATGAATTTGCATGCATAAAATTAATATCATTTTCTACCGGCATACAAATTCCCTTACCAATCACTTGCTAGGCCCTCCAATTCACAGATTTTACAAATATACTCATTTTAATTTTCCAGTGGGTGTAATTTACACCACAAAACAATGGGGGGCTGGAAAGTGACCGTCTCTCACCGAATGGGGATACACCAATGTGAGTCATCTCGATCTTTTAGCAAAAACATTTAAGTCAATGCTACGAGACTCTGATACCAATTGTTAGCTTTGGTGTATTCCCAATAGGGGGTGAATTGGAATTTAAAAATTTATTGCTTAGGTTAAACTAATCTAGCAGTAGTACATTCACAACCTAGGGTCTATCTATGCAATTCCAAATGCGTAGATAGATACAACATGTGGAAATTAAAATCATGCGCAACATTCATTGATCATAACATACATGTGCAGTAAATATGAAGAGCAGAAATATAAACAAGGCACACGATATGTTATTGGGGTTCTGCCAACTGTGCCTATGTCCCCGTCTCTAGCTCGTAAGGCTGAAGATTCTACTAATGGCTCACTTAACGGGTGGAGCAACACCTAATAAAACCAAGTCAATTACCACAGGGCTAACCTCAACCTTAACCAGGTCAATTAAGAGGCTGACCTCAACCAACACGCCTTACCAGGATGGCGCACCTAGCTTTCCCAACCGGGTCTAAGCCAATCTGGGACTATTTCAAATGGCTAGTCTCCCTCTTCAGGCCCGTGCCTGGAAATACAACAGTGTTTTTCTCAATCAAATTTGTACATTGATTGTGCTTTCATGTAAAGCAGATATGTACCCGAATACACGCAGTATACTTAACCAATCACATACACATCAACAATGTAGGTAAATGTAAACTCAGTGATGTGCATATACATGCAAATAACACTCAATAAGATATGATCACAATAATGTTCAAGAGTGCTCTAAACAAGCAATACTTTGGAGTTTAAGCAAAGCACAGATCGATAGCACATCAGTATTCCAAAGATATCAATCAGATAATCAAACTAGTTCAAAAGAATTTTCCTTAATGAACTAAGCACAATACTAGTTTGAAAATGTTTTGCTTGTTTAAAATAAATCTTTGCACAGCCAAAATCCAAGCTATTGGACACTTGCAATAATGATGCAAATATCCTAAGCTCACTAGGTTATCCCAACACAAGATTTATAGTACGAAAATCAGTGGGATAAACCTAAGCTAAACTTCCCAAAAATAATATCTCAATCACACAAGCACACTAGGAGTATTAGCAATACTAGCAATCACAAGCACACTCACTAAGCTCTTAAAATACCAAGATTTATCGAAGGAATGAGTATTTGAGGGTATTCAAACAAAAATATGATTTTGAAATAGAGAAGATTTATACTAATGATTTTGGCTAATCTTTTTTTAATCCTCACAAATGAACCTATATTTATAGGCAGAGGTAAAATTATAACCGTTGGGGACTTGTTGAGAATAATTAGAAAAGATTCAAAATGTTAAAAGCTCATTAACCCAACTTAACCCAATTTTAGCCTGGTTAATTTAATTTTGACTGGTCGAGGTTTGGGTGGCTGAATCGAGCTTCGGTTGCCTGAACAAACACAAAAATAAAAGTGATTTAAATAGGTTCAGTCGCCCGTGTCATGTTTCAGCAGCCTGAATCAAAGTCAGAAAGTTTTCTTCGTAACCTCGGGTGCCCGGTCTAGGGTTCGGTAGCCCGAACTTATATGTTCGGTCGCCCAAGGTCCTTTTGAACTGTATGGCTCGGTAGCCTGAGTTGGTGAGGAGTTCCTTTCAAGGGATTCGGGTGCCTGAGGATGATAAGGTCAAAATATGTTCAGTCGCTCGAAGTCTGGTCAAACTGTTGACTCCTCGACAGTTAGGGCGCCCAAGGTGACTTGTTCACCTGGGATTCGGTCGCCCGACCTCACACATTTTATGCCTTTTAAGTTCATTTTCATTTTAATTAATTCCCCTGATATTATAAGTGATATTGGGGATTTTGTGCACAATGTGTAGGAACCTAGGGTCTTTTCATGTATACCCAAAAACCTGGCGTCGGTCAATCGAAGGGTGCCCTAAGGTCATTCGGTCTCTATGGCTAGTCTATGGAATTTATGAGCTTACACATACCTACATGCATGACATGCAGAGATTATTACAGACCATATCCTAATTACTATTATAGACCCAGATAATATAAATTACAACAAGAAGATTGTCTTCAGGGTCTTCACACTTTACTTTCATGTGCCATCAATTTGATCTTCCTAATATGATCCTGCACACAAACTTGGCAAATGTTAAATACCAAGAGTTTTTGTCATTATCAAAACTGGGTGTGACCCATGGGGTCAACAGAAGTATTATTCATATTTGTGTGGCATGAGTATAATTTCCATGAAATTTTGTTATATCATAATATTATGATTTTTCCTGAATAAGCATATTTTTCTCAGTTTTTAGGAAAATTATTAAACAGTACAGAAACCATGTTTTACAGATACTATGTTAAACGGTACAAGAATTTCATGTTCAGTACGTTATGATATGCTGGCGCAGATGCCGTGACTTTCATATTATAATATGCCGGCGCGGATGCCGTGATTTTCATGTTATGATATACCAGCGTAGATGCCGTGATTCATGTTGGTTTAGATGCCGTTCTAATGTATGATATGCAAGATTTCATGAAATATTAACATGTCAAATATTATTATGATTATGAAATAGTTGTTTACTAGTATATGAAACGTACTATATAATATCAGAACCTGGATGACTTAGTTTAGTTTTCACGATACACGGTACCGTAGCTACAAGTTCAAATTCAAGTTCAAGTTTATGATAGTGCTACCACACATCTTATGTAGAGTGTGAGAGATGATAGTGGATGTGGCTTCATGGTCGTGCAGGCACTCCTCTGACAGTCCAGACCAAGTAGGGCAAGCTCGTCGTACTTACAGACTCATGTTTGACTTAGCATGGTTGATTAGTCATTGCTAGGTCCCGCCTTCGGGCTGCACAATTTTGTCATGTGGGGGTAAAACATGACATCAGCTAGCTATCCTTCCTGGGTATTATTCATGTATTGTATAGTTATATAAGATGATTTTCATGTACTATAATTTAGTACGTTATATCATGTTATGAGGTATCATGTTTTATTCAGATACGATATTAATAGTTTTTACTAGATATGATTTATGTACGGATATTATGTATATGACAAAAATACTCATATTGCCACATACTGATGTTAATTTATTTCGCTTACTGAGAGGTGTCTCACCCCAACTTACAAAACATTTCAAGGAATCCAGCTAGATAAGCGGACCGAGCTCTGCGTTAGTAGAAGCAGTTTATACTGCCCCGGTGGGAGGGTGAGTTACTGAGTTAGGGTCAGATGGTTTTTGGATTATGATCCTAGATTTACCTTTTTGATTTTTTGGGTTGTATATATATATATATATATATATATATATATTTGACAAATTAGTAGTACTCTGGTATTGTAACTGTTGGATGGTATGTGTATAATTTATGTTTTCCCCTGCTTAGGTATCAGAGATATAGTGACCTGGAGAAATTTTGGTATTTAAATAATGAAAGAAGGGGGAAAAAGGAAATTGTAATTTCAATATTTAAACAAGGTCTCGTCGACAAACACAGGACATTCGTTGACGAGCACATATGAGGGACTCATTAACAAGGGCGTGTCTCATCGACGAGAAGATACCGAGAGAATATAGCTCAGTTCTGAATTTCGTTGACAAGGGTATGTATTCATCGATGAATTTTCTTCTTGACCTTGTCGACGAAGTGACGTGGCACGTTGATGAAGGCTAGTGTATACATAGGCCTAAACTTCATTTTGGCCAAAATTTCATGCACAAACCTCTCTTTCTCTCTCCTCTTCGGTTCCCCACCCTTCGCTCTAGTTTTCTGAATCCGTTTTTCACAGAATCAATGATTCGTAGCCGCCACAACACTTCTGGGAAAGTTCTCTACAAGTCTCCTGGAGTGGATCGTCAGTGGGGCTAGCTCAGATTTCATCCCAAGTTTAGGATAAAGCATTTTATTCAGTATTTGATAAAAATTGTTGTAGTCAAGAAAATACTGAAGTTTTGTTATGGGAGATATTGATTTTAGGGTGTCGAAAGGGGAACCCTACAGGTGCAAGACTGGTTTATTTTAGGGGCTTTTCAGGAATCCGGTAAGGGGATAAACTAAGTTAGTTGTTTTCATGAAAATATATGTATAACCTTACAACATTTAATTTCAGGAAACTAAATATATACTAACATTATGTTTGGGAAAATACTGCTATAAATGAAGATATGTTTTAAATATGTGTACTACTAATTTTGTGTGGCATGAGTAGAATTTATTATGAATTATTGTTTTCTGGGAAAATATTAAATGATGCAAAGTTTTACTATGATATACCGGCGTACGGGCCGAGAGTTTTTATATGATATTTTGGCGTACGGGCCAAGAGTTTTATATGATATACCGGCGTACAGGTTGGGGGTTTTCTTATATGCTATGCCAGTGTATGTGCCGAGCCATTTATATGTTATGACGGCATAGGGGTTGAGAATTTTATCTGATATGTAATACGACGTACGAGCCGTGATTAATAAAATACAAAATGCTGGCGTAAGGGCCGAAAATTTTCATATTATGTAATGAAATGATATGGTGATATTAAATTTACAATTATTATTATGAAATAGCCATGTATCACATTTTGGAAATATATTATATGTTATCAGAACCTGATTGGCTTAGTTTAGGCTTTCACGAACACGGTACCGTAGCTATATGATCAACGATCATGATATGTCAGTGCTACCGCTAGCCGTACGGGGCAACGGGGGGATGACAGTCGATGCAGTTTATTAGAGTGTTGGCGCCCCTAGTGTATAGACCAGTAGAGACAGACCCATCATAATTATAAACTTTTGCTTCTGATTCGGTAGTGGTCGGCCAGCCATTATCGGATCCTGCCTTCGGGCCGCACAATCCAGTCATGTGGGGGTAACACATGACACCAGCCAGTTAACGTTCCAGGGTTGTTTTCTATTATTATTATATGAGATGAATTATGTTTATGGAAATCCAGTACGTTCTGCCATGTTATGGTTATATATGTTTTTCCCAGATATGATATAGACAGTTTCACCAAATATGTTTATGTATTGTTTTATACATAACACGAAAATACTCATGTTGCCCACACTGGTATCAGTTTATTTTTCCTTAGTGAGAGGTGTCTCACCCCAAATTATATGAACATTTCAAGAGCCCCGAATAAAAGAGCGGATAAAGCTTCGCAGCGCTAGTGTTTATTAGTCCTACCTTACCCGTAGGGTAAGTACTTGCTAGGATCAAACGAATCTTTTGGTGGTGACCCTAGGACTATTTTGGATATTTTTGTGATGTGTATATTCAAATGATGGTTGTAGTAAACTCTGGTATTGAGTTGTATGGTAATCTAATTGTATATGATTCCACATTTCTTGCTGCTTAGGTAATGGTGATGAATTTCAGGTTGCCCCTAGTACCCTTGGGTCTAGGTGGATTATGGTTTTCTAGGATATTATAACTACGTGGAAAAAAAAGCTTGGTAAGCAAGCAAGTTGTTACAAGAGATGTATGACAGGTATATCCCTGGTACTCATGGGTTCAGGTTGATTATAATTATAATGACTTGGTGGAATTATGGTATTTTAAATAATGATAAAGAGGGGGAAAATAGAAGTTGGAAGGGAAAAGAAAGTTCACATTTGTCGACGAAGTTACAATTGGGCTCGTTGACGAGGATGTGTCTCATCGATGAGAAAATACCGATAGAGGTTTTAGGTGCCTTCGAATTTCGTCGACGATGAGAGTGCTCGTCAACAAGTTGTCTTCATGATCTCGTTGACGAGGTGACGTGGCTCGTCGATGAAGGTCAGTGTATAAATAGTGGTTGAACGCGATTTTGGCCGCAGAATTCACTCTCTCCCCCCCTTCGGTTTCTCCTCCTTCTTTCTAAGTTTCTGGACCGAATTTACGTCGGTTCGACGATCTGAAGCCACCACGACACTCCTGCGAGAGTTCTTTTCAAATCTACTAGAGTGAATCGTTGGTGGGGTTGAGTTGGAAACCATCCCAGATTCAGGGTAAGGTTTTCTACTCAGTATTTGGCTATTTGACAGTTGTAGGAAATGTAGTACGCGAAGAAATACTAAACTTTAGTTTTGGAAAATGTTGTTTTCAGGATATTGAATTGGGAACCCTGCGGGTGCAAGAGTATTTCTCTTAGGGGCTTTTTAGGAATAAGGTAAGGGGATAAATTAAGTTAGTTATCCTATGAAAATATATGTATGTTATTACAGCATCTGATTTTAGGAAAATAAATATGTTTATATATGTTTTATATTTGGAAAATACTGATAAAAACGATGGTATCTTAAATATACGAAAAACTTATTTCGTGTGGCATGAGCATAATTATAATGAAATACTGTTTTCTGGGAATATGATAAAGATATGGATTTTTATAATGGAAAACCGGCGTACGGGCCGAGATTTTTATATGTTTGCCGGTGTATAGGCCGAGCTATGTGTATGACTTGCTAGCGTACGGGCCGAGCTATGTGTATGATTTGCCAGTGTATGAGCCGAGTTATGTGTATGATTTGTCGGTGTACGGGCCGTGCTATGATATGATTTGCCGGCGTACGGGCCGTACTAAGTATATGATTTGTCGGTGTACAGGCCGTGCTATGTATATGATTTGTCGGTGTACGGGCCGAGCTATGGATATGATTTGTCAGCGTATGAGCTGAGCTATGGATATGATTTGCTGGTGTATGGGCCGAGCTATGGTAAAATGTGAAATACCGGCGTACGGACCGATGATTTTGATGATATATGTATATATGCAAAACGACATGATGATATTGATTTGGCAATTAATAATATGAAATATCCATGTATCACAGTTTAATTATATACTATATGTTATTAGAACCTGGTTGGCTTGGTCTAGGCTAACACTTGCACGGTACCGATGCTATGTGTTCATGATTCATCATGATATTTGTGTTAACGTCGCTGTATGGAGTGGTGTGAGATTGGATCGTCGATGTGGTTTTAAGAAGTGTGAGCGCCCCTGGTGTACGGACCAGGTCTGGCAGACCCATCGGATTTACAGACTGTACTTTTGACTTGGCAATTGTCGGTCAACCATTGTCAGGTCCCACATTCAGGCCACATAACCCAGTCATGTGGGGGTAATACATGACAACAACCAATTAACCTATCAGGATTGTTTTTGTATTATTATTATATGAGATGAGTTATGTTATGAGAATACAGTATGTTCTGTCATGTTGTGATTATACATGTTTTTCCCATAAATATATATATAGTTTAACTGGTTATGTTCATGATTATATATATATCATAGAAATGCTCATGTTGTCATACACTAATGTTAGTTTATTTCCCTTACTAAGAGGTGTCTTACCCCGAATTTTATAAATATTTCAGGAGCCCCTGATAGGAGAGTGGGTAAAACTCCGCTGATATAGTACCGTCGATCTGCCCTCTCTGAAGGGTAAGTTTTGGTAGGGACGGTTGGATTTTGTGGGAAATGTCCCTAGGTCTTTCTTATTTGGGATGTGTATATAATTAATGTAGTAACTCTGGTATTATGATGGATGGTATTGTGTATATGAGTTATTATAATTTTTCTATTTCCTGTTGCGTAGGCTTCCGTTTTGTATTTTTGTTATATCCCTGGTACCCACGGCTTCACGTAGATTATGTTTTTATTATATTATGGAAAAAAAATCTATGAAAATTAAGCAGGTCGTCACAATAATTATGTGAGTTTAGCAGGTTATGAGGATCACTACGCATGTTCTTATTAAAAAAAAAAAAATTACAAATAGGCAGGTCATTATAGGTTAATAGTCAAGTATAGGCTTGTTATAATCTAAGGGTTTAAAAAAAAAAAGAAAAAGACTTTGATGCTTTTTTTTTTGTATACTTTTTCTCAAATTTCTAGAAAGTACATTGATTAGAGCATACCTTCATTACATATAATTATCCTCTTTGATTGTAAATCCTCTACATGCATGATTCACACATTTAGTTAAAATGAGTGAGACATTGTTAGTCATTTTAATATTATTAATTTACAACAATTAGGGAATGTGTCTTGGGAAAGCTTATGTACCTTAGAGTGAGATATGTGTTTATATTTAATTGAGTTATTGATTCATGAATTTCATAAATTCTTTATAATACTTAGGTGTGCTTTGAATTTACACATGAACTATTTATTTTAAGTACATCTTATTTATTTAATGCGTGTAACGAAGGATCAAGTGTGTCTATGGATAGACTTCAAGACATTACATTATACACCAATTTCTTCACACCATTATCTTAATATCATTCTCTCATACTAGCTCAATCATTTACAATTTAAGTCTATTGGCAACCAAAGAAGGTATTTGTTTTTGAATTTTTAAACTCTTCTATTTGTGCAGAATCAAATAGATCATACGATTAAAATCAAATTCTTGTATTTAGGGAAAGACAAGTCAAGATGAGTCCGGTCATGCTGATTCGTAAATTAGGTCAAAATTTGTAGAGCCCTTGAATCTCTTTAAAGAGAGAGAGAGAGAGAGAGAGTTGGTGTGGCTCAATTTATTATGAATCATGCTTATATTTTATTTAATCCAATGATAAAAAAAAGTCACATTTAATCAAGAAGAGTACCTCAAATAAATGGTGCTTTAGTTTGGTTAGCACATGTTGAATCATGAGAGCACATTAAATTAGATAGAGGGTATGTGGAGTCGCTTCTCTGCCAAGCTGGAACTCTCTAGTAGTTGTTGGGGGCAGAGGGCTTCAGCATGCTTTTATATTTTTAATTTTTATTTTTTTTTAATGTAAGGGAAAAAAAAACAGGAATTTGAGTCTAAAAAGAACAAGGAGTAGTTGAGAACTTGAAAGCGTAGCGAGTGGGGTCATTGAGCGAGAAGCCCGGTGGCCAGCACCTCCGAGATAAACCCCGGGACGGTGTCGCGGCGACGCTCGAAAACGAAGAACTCGAAACGAAAACACAGAAAATACCCAAAACACTTTTCTGACAACAGATAACTGGAGGACTGTGCGAGAGAATCAGGTCGCATTATTGATATTGCCGATTCCTTTACGGCTTTGGTTGGATCTGTTTCTCTGTTTCCCGAATCATAAAACATTTCGCAACATCGATCCGTTTTCTGCACATAAACCTTGATAGTTTTCCTGAAACTCTAAAACATGTTCCGATTCGAGCAAGAGAAGATCCGAAAACGTTTGTGAGTTTCAGTTTCCAAAAGCTTCGTCTAGGGTTTGCTATGGCCGACGCTTCCTCTGCGATCTCCACCTCGGTTCTTCGCAACCTGTCCGACAAGCTCTACGAGAAGCGCAAGAATGCTGCTCTCGAGGTCGGTAGCTCTGGTCGTCTAGTTTTACTTCTGGAGGGATTCTTGTTGCCTTTTTTTTTTTTTTAATGGAATTTGGGGTTTTGTTTTGCGGGCGCAGGTTGAAGGAATAGTGAAGCAGCTAGCGGCAGCAGGGGATCATGATAAAATAACAGCAGTGATCAATCTGCTGACAACTGAATTCACGTACTCACCGCAAGCGAATCATCGCAAGGTTTAATCATGGGAATTATTATTTATCTTTTTTTTTTTTTTGGCTTTTTCTGTTTTGTTTTCTATTGATTTCTTCAATTTGGAGCGATCCTATGAATTTTTTCTTGCTCAGGGAGGGTTGATAGGACTAGCAGCTGCAACGGTTGGTTTGACTTCGGAGGCTGCTCAGCATCTTGAGGTAAGCAATCGAGTGCAAATAATTCCTTTTTATTTTAAAGCCCTCTGTTCCATAGAATGTTTAATGTATACATATTGGCTTAAATTTAAGTCTTTGTGTGCCTTATGATGTTGAATTTTGTATGCTGAGTAGTTTAGTGATTGAAAAAGAAACAATATGTCAAGCTATCAATGTTAGATATTTTTTACCCCTTAAGGCTTCATTTGGAAATTGAAAAACATTAGGGAAAGATAAAGGGAAGTAAGAAAAGAATTCCAATTTTTGATGTTTTGTTAGAGAAGATAAAATATAAAGTAAGTTGAACAAACATTTGATTTTACAGATTGTTAACCTTGGATTTCTTTTATGTTTGAACAAAATCTCATTCTTAATTTTATGATAGAAAAATAACATACAATAGAAAATTGATTTCATTCTTATGTTTTTTTCCTTCCATTTTCTCAAACCAAATCCCCAAGCCTGACAGAGCCTGAGTAATTACATTGGATATATCCTCTGACTGGGACATGTATGGACTTTCTTTGTCTATAATCATAAATTTATTGTGTGATTGAGGCTGTCACCTGACTGCCTGTGGAGTAGTACCTGTTTATGATGTGTTCAAACTCCAGAAACCTGGCTTTAAGATAATGATCCGCTTGCTAGCTTATGCTATTCATTTAATTGGAGGAGCTTATTTTGTAGAGTGGCAGGAGAAATGCTCAATGGACTTTTAATAGAGACAGGGGTTTGGGGTCTATCTTGAATTTATCGTCTCTGATTGAGGCTGTTGCCTTGCCACCTGTGGAGTAGAGTACCTGATTATGATATCTCCAAACTCCAGCAGCCTGGCTTTAAGATATAAACCTGCTTGCTTGCTCATGCTATTCATTAACTGGAGGAGCTTATTTTCAACAGTGTGGTGGGAGAAGTGCTCAAAAGATTTATAATAGAGGCAAAGGTTTTTGTTTTTTTTTTTTTTTTTGGGGGGGGGGGGGGGTCTCTTTTTCTACTACATATGGTTGCTTGAGGTTTTTAAGCGCATTATAAGGCATTCATAAGCATTTTTTTGGTTTGAGAAAAGCGTTTTTGGCATTTCAGTAGTTCCTAATGTCTTATGTTTGGCTAGGGATTTCAGATTTAACATGCGTTTTCTCATTATTGCAACCCATTGCTGTGGATGGTCTATCTTGTGAGGTTTCCATGGTTTAGAACTGCCGCTACAAGTTGATTAGATTAATTGACTGTGTATTGGGATGGCATTCAGCAATTAATGACGCTGCCGATGGTCCTATTTTTGGAGAGGAAATGATTGCAGTTCTAGTAAAACATGTTGCTGTAAATGTCAAATATCAATGCCCTGATTTTTTTAGGGATACATGCATTATGAGCTCAAGTTGTCTCTCTTTTTTTTTTTTTTTTTTCTTTTTCTGAGTAATTTGTGGGTTTGTAAGTAAAGATATTATGATGACCTTTTGATCTACCTTGTCTTTTGGATGGTGTTTATCCACTTGTTACATAGAAGGAAATTTTAAATTTGTTTTGAAAAGTTAAAGAAGCATTAAGAGGAATATGATTTTGGTGACACAGACTTTTGCAGATCCTATCGAGCCTTGTTGTGTGGTTTCTTATAATAAATAAATTGATGGCTGGGCTTGAAGCCTTGAACTTGTTTGGGTGTAACTGGGCCAAATATTATTGAACAAAGAGGGTTGTTACTTTGTCTGGAAACATTATCTAATCTAGAGTTATTTAGTTATGGGATTAAGAGTACTTAAATAATGATAACATTTCTTCAGATTTAGTATTCACACTAGGTAATATTGTATCTTCTTAGTGAAGGCCATATAGAGGAGTGAATAATTAACCAAATTTTTAAAAAATTGAAGTCTTAAAGTGATAATATGGTAAAATTTTTAAGTTAGAAAATTTTGAAGATAAAAATAAAAAAAATTATGAGGGCAACCATACCATTTTATTAACTTAATACATAAAAAAAAAACATTATTGATGGTTGGCTAATGGTAAGGGGGTTGGATGCAAAAAAGTATTAAATTTGAATGGAGCATATTATTTTAGTTTTTAAGGTTCTTTTTGGAATTTTGAAAATATTAAGAAAATGAAAGGAAAATATGAAGGAATCCTTTCTTTCATGTTTGGTAATCAAGGAAAATGAGAAAAAAAAAAAAAAAGTACCAAATCAATGAAAAAAAAGTTGCGTTTACATATAACTAACATTTAATTGGTCTTAATTTTTAATCATATTAATTTTTTTTTCATTTTTCATTGTTATTGATATATATATAAAATACAATGGAAAATAGATTACCTTCTTAATTTTCTTTCCTTTCCTTACCTTTCCCCAAACAAAATCCTTTATCCAATAGGAACCTAAAACCTCAGGGAAAATAATTGCCAGATTGAAGAACCAAAAAGGTTCACATTTTTACCCTAGACAATAATAGATGATTGGGAAATCTATTAAAAAACTGGTGTGCATGGACTTATCTTAAATATGATGACACGTGTGTTGTAAGTGTTACATCCCTTTCCATGAGTTGTGCTCTAGAGATGAGCATTATTAAATTTTCCATTGACTAAAAAGTTTTAAATAATAAAATAATAAATTTTGAAGTTTAAATTGAAAAATTTTCGAGGACAACCTTGTCATTTTAATCATTTAACATATAAAAAAGCACTTTATAAACTGTTGATTAATGGTAAGGAAGTTAACTGCGAAAAAAGAATTAAACTTGAAGGAAGGATATTGTTTTAGTTTTTAAAACTTCAAGGGAGATGATTGCCAAATGCAAGAACGGGTGGATATTATTTTAGTTCTTAAAGCCTTAGGTAGGTTTGAGATCGGAAGGCTCTATTGCGATGATTGTATTTTATATGCTTGCTTTCCTTTCTCGTCTGAGGATGTCTTGTCCTTGTAGATTTACGTTTTCCTTCTGTTCTAATAAATTTTCTTTTTCTATCCAAAAAAACAAAAAAAACTTAGGGAAGGATACTGCCAAATTCAAGAACCTTGGGTTTGCATTTTACCTAAACAATAATTGATGATCAGGAAATCTATCAAAACAAACTGGTGCATTGACTTATCTTAAATATGAGACACACATTGGAAGTGTTATAGACCCAAATTTCCATGAATTCTGCCCCATTGACAAGAACTTTTAGCATTTGCTCTGTACAGAATAGGCTTCAGCCAGGTGGTTCAAATTATATTTTTGTTAGCATAGAGGAGGCGTTGGGTTATGTAAATAATAGGGGTGCCCCTCATACATAGTTACATACTATTAGTGCCTTCAGCCCTATCAATTGTGGGATTCAATGCCATCTCTTTGGGAAGCAAGTTAGGTTGCACTTTATGCATGTGCATGCATTGATGTGTGTTGAGATGATGTGTGTGTGAGCTGTTATAATTTACTGCATAGAGTGTTTAGCACAGGCCTAATTTGAGCTTGTGTCTGAAAAAGATATTGAAGTCAGAACAGAATCTACAGAGAGAAAGGGACATATTTGTAAAGGTGTGAGATGCTGAGGTAGTATCTCGTATCACGCGAGACGAGGTGACCTTTAAGAGGTGGAGGGAGGTGGGCACCTCCCCTGTAAAGTAGGTTCCGTTTGTAGCACTGTCAAAAATTATGAAAAAGAAAACTAGAAAACGAAGACTAAGAACCAGAAACAAAAACTAAAAACTGAAACCAGCAAATGAGTAATATTTGTAAAACTAAAACAGATTAAACAAATGCTGATTTTGTTCCTTGAATCAAATAAAAAAAAATATAATTAAAATAATGAAAATGGCAAAATTAAAAATAATAGCATAAAAATTGAAATTGTTATAATTATCTTATTTAACTGTTATATTTCAAAACTCATTTTTAGTACAATAAGAACAATCTTATTGGACATGATAACTGAAAGATAGTAAAAGTGTTTTTTGAATGAATTTTTTTTTTTTTTTTAAATTTTAGAGACTCATAGATATTTTTATTTTAATTATATTTTAAATTCATGCGATCATTTAGTTTTAATTTTAATTAAAAATTATGTATAAAATGTGTGATTTTATTTGCAATAGTTAATCCTGGATATCAAAATATTTTTGCAATAGGTTGCCAAAACAGCTGAAAACCATAAAGCTTGGTTTTCAATTTTTTCGAGAACAATTGGACTTTGACAACAGAACAGAAATCTAGCAATGTGAACCAATGCGTCTTTATAATCTGTCTATTTTTTCACTGTAAGGAAATGTAACAAAAAATAGGCCCATAAATTATCTTTGGTTTTATTTTTTTTTTTAACTTTCCCTTTCTCCTCCTCCTTTTCCTCTTCTTCTTCTTCTTCTTCTTCCTCTTCCTCTTCTTCTTCCTTCACACCAAATTATACTCTGTTTTTTCTCTTGCTTCATGATCTTGTTTCTGCTTTACTTTCCTTTTCCTCTTTTCTTATTTCTTTCATGACCACGCTCAGCCGCTAAACTCTTTTTCTTGATTTTGGTTAATTTCTTCTTCTTGTTCTTTTTATTCTTCTCTCATGACCAGGTTGAACTCTGTTTATTTATTTATTATTTATAATTTATTTACTTATTGTCTCAGTGCCTCATTCTGAAATCTGAATTCTCTGTTTTTTTTTCCCCGCAGCCTCAATGCCTCACCTCTGTCTTTTCTTCATCTTTGGTGACCAGGTTGAACTCTTCTCTCTCTCTCTTTCTTCTGCCTGAGTGCTTCAATTGACTTCTCTTCCCTCATTTCTTCTTCCTCTTTGAGGATCTGCCCTAAATTCTCATCCTGGTCATCTTTCTTCTTCTTTTCCTAGCATTGACTCTTTTAGTAATTTTGACTTCAAGAGTTAGTGCTAGTGTGTTTAAAAATTGAGAACCCATTATATAGCGCATTTACACTCAATTTTAATAAATACTTATTCTATTTTTATGAGGCACACAACTATTCCTCACACCTCACACCTCACACCTCACACCTTGGCTCTGAGTGGCCCGTCTGCCTTAGTGCTCCTTGTGCCTTCTAACACCTATGGATAAAATGGAAATTTTGCACTTTGACATTTGAAAATTCTGGCACTATAGCATAAATTCATTTTTTAATATCTTCAGACATTGTATGGCCAGCTTTCTCTTCCGTTTCACCTTTTGATTTATGAATATATAATTCATGGTTTTCTTTCATTTCTGATGCATTCTTCCAGCAAATTGTACCTCCTGTGCTTAATTCTTTTGCTGATCAAGATAGCAGAGTTCGTTATTATGCTTGTGAAGCTCTCTATAACATTGCGAAGGTGAGAGTAGACTGGATAACTTGTATTGTATGGTGTCCCTAAATTTGTATTTTCCTGAACCCATCATTGTTATTTTCTGGTCTGCAGGTTGTAAGAGGAGATTTTATTGTGTTCTTTAATCAGATTTTTGATGCCTTGTGCAAGCTATCAGCTGATTCAGATGCCAATGTGCAAAGCGCTGCTCATCTTTTAGATCGGCTTGTAAAGGTATCCAATTACTTCCCTTCTGTAAAGTGTATCTTGCTGTATAATAATCTGAAAGTTGGGAACCTTTGTTTTCTCCTTTTTATTTTTTGGTAAAAAATTCTAATCTTTCACTATTTGGAAACAGGACATTGTTACTGAAAGTGATTTGTTCAGGTGTGCCATTGTCTCTTTCAAATTCCAGATTTGTCAAATTTTTTCTCTAAATCATTGTTGAAATTCTGTATCCGCTTTTATATTATTATCAAATTATTTTTATGTTCACCTATGTATTTTCGTGGCAGCATTGAAGAATTTATCCCATTGTTAAGAGAGCGTATGAATGTCTTAAATCCATATGTTCGTCAATTTTTGGTAGGATGGATTACTGTGTTGGATAGTGTCCCAGATATTGATATGCTGGGTTTCCTTCCTGATTTTCTTGATGGTAAACATTCATTATAAGCTGACAATTTTTATTCTAGTGTTGTTTTGTTGCTAAATGAATACAAAGTCATCAGAATTGATGTATTTCAGGTTTGTTTAATATGTTAAGTGATTCAAGCCATGAAATACGACAACAAGCTGATTCAGCACTTTCAGAATTTCTCCAAGAAATAAAGAACTCCCCAGTAAGACGTCTGCAAATATGGATTTTTCTGCTGGTGTTTATATTAATTGGATAGTTGATCACAGTTCTTTCGTTTGGGGAAATTTTGAAGTTTTTTGCATCCTTCCCCTTAATTCTAGGATTGTTCAGACAATGTGTTTCAATCTTTAGTATCAATAATATTACTGTCATATCATTTTTGTTAACCTTCTAACTTAAAAGATTAAAATTTATTGTTCATTTGTAATTTTTCTAACTGGAGCAGTGCTACTGTTAAAGTCTGTAGATTATGGTCGCATGGCTGAAATACTGGTCCAGAGAGCAGCTTCTCCAGATGAATTCACTCGGCTGACAGCAATCACATGGGTAAGGAGAGAGACAACAGGGGTATTTTCTATATTATAACATATTGTTTTTAGTCTCCATTAGCATTGTAAGTATTGGGAGCTTCTCTGGCTTTAGACACTAGTTAGATTTTATGTAGACAATCAGTTTCTGTATCCTAAAACCTAATTGACCATGCAGATAAATGAGTTTGTAAAACTTGGTGGGGACCAACTTGTTCCTTATTATGCTGATATCTTGGGTGCCATTTTGCCCTGTATATCTGATAAGGAGGAGAAAATAAGAGTGGTAAGCTGATAAATCTTTCCATTTTTTGACAATGTTTTGCTGAACATTTCATGCAATGAATCTATTTTTGTTTACATGTAATAAGGTTGCTCGTGAAACTAATGAAGAGCTTCGTACAATTCAAGCTGATCCAGCTGAAGGGTTTGATGTAGGAGCAATCCTCTCAATTGCAAGGAGGTTTAGTATTTCTAACCTTGAAAATGAATTAGGTTTTAATGTTAATTGCAAATTTGGTTTTATAAGTTAATATTGCCCCTCTCTAAAAGCTTTCAGAAAAAGAATGTACAGGGGTTTTCCTTTTTCGGTTAAAGTTAGCCCTTTTATAATGTCTTTCCTGAGAGGATGAGCACTGTTTAGAATGTTTTCATGGTGATTGCTGGGTTTGTTTTCATGTCGCAGGCAGTTGTCTAGTTCATGGGAAGCTACTCGAATTGAAGCATTACATTGGATATCTACCCTTCTGAGTAGACATCGCAGTGAGGTAATAGGCCATCACAAATACCATGAGCTTTTTCATGCATACCCCTGTGTTTTGTGTGAAGTGCTTAAGTGGTATGTCTCCAATGTTTGAAGTTAAATTGCCATTTCTTTGTCCTTTCAATTATATACAATGCCTTTGTTCGATTTGAAATAATTTTGTACAATGCCTTCGTAGATTTGAAAGAAAACCAATCTACCTTTTATAACTTCCAAAATTACAGTGCTGCAAAAAAAAAAAAAAAACACACTTATTGTACATGGAAAAAAATCCCAGATTCAAGCTGTTTTGGTTTGACTACACCCAAATATGACCCGCTTTGTTATCTCATATCTAAGGATATCTTAAGATGTAAGCAAAGGTAGTCCTCAGATGATCAGATCTCAGTTGATTTGATTGATATTGCCAAAGGAAGGTGACTGGGGAGCAGAAAGAGAGAGGCAGAAACTCTGCAATGAATAACTTGCGCAGATTGTAAGGATATCTGATGATTTAAGCAAAGATCGTCCTCAGATCTCAGTTGATTTGATTGATATTGCCAAAGGAAGGTGTCTGGGGAGCAGAAAGAGAGAGGCAGAGAGAGGAGAGGAAGAGAGAACCTGAGGAACCTTGCTGGAGAAAATAACTGGGAACCTTGCTGGAGAGCCTTGTGCAGTTGAAGGGTTGTGCACAGATGGAAGTAGTCCAGCCGCATGAACAGAGGGTAGTCTGGTAATTTTCTTTTCTTATGTTTTTATATGCAGGGAATGAGATAGTGGGTAAGGATTTAATAACCCTGAAGTTGTCAGAGGAAATCGTCGATGATCTTGTAAATTGGAGGAAAAGTATTTATATAGCCAAACCCACGTAGTGGGACTTAGAGCTTCTTCTTGTTGCTGTTTGTTTGTTTGTTTTTATATGTAGGCAATTTAAGTCTGTCATGTTGTTTAGTCTTCCTAGTTGGTGGGGGTGACCAGCCATATCTATACATATTACCATGTCAATGGACGAAGGACCCACAATGTGTCCTTCCAAATCCCTCAGCTTTAGATGCACCTAGGGTCGTACAAGCCGAGTTAACCCAGTGGGGCTGTGGGATACTCAAACTCAACTCAACAAGGAGATTTTAAGCTCGAAACTTGACTTGAACTTGGTCAATGTTACACAAAAAAAAAATCTCTCTCTCTCTCTCTCTCTCTCTCTCTCTCTCACACACACACACACACACACACACACACACACACACACACAAAGATATGGCTTTGAAAGAAGTAGACAGTGAAAAATCGTTCAATTCAGATTGAAGGGAAGACCTTTGATCTGAGAATCGATCAGGTGGGGGAAGCTCCTTGGTCGTTCTCTAGAACAATATTTCTCGTAATAGATCCAAAGAGATTGTAAGTTGGTTTATTGATGCTCTATCAGTTTTGGTTGGATGGAAAGGGGTTTTCGAAGGGTTCGTCTTGTAAACATACAGTATTGGCTGTTGATTCGATGGACTAAGGTGGAAAATTTCTGGAGTTAGGATTTGGGTGGAAAAATTGGCAGTATTCGGTATTCGTCCTTGGCAGTGCTAAATGTGAAGGATGGCTAAGTTTTGCAAAGGTTTTCTGTGAGATAGCTGAGGAATTTTTCATCTGAAGGTAAAGATGAAGTAAGCCTTTCAGCTCCCAAAACATGGAGTCAAGTGGTGTCAGAAGGGAAGAGAGGCTAAGGTGAAGGTAATGGCGATGGTTGTGAAGTTGTATCCAAACATGGAAGGAGAGTGTGGAGTATGGGAAAGGCACAGTTTGTTTTCAGTGTGGGGGTGAGTTGCAATTGAAGGAACCTGCAGTTTCGTTGCCGTAAATTACAGATGATCTATAGGAGAATGTCCACAGAGTTGGGGCATCTAGGGTTTTGGAAGAAGCTGACTAGGGTTGTGCTTGGAGAAGATGAGGCAAAGAATTTTTGGTCAGGATGTTTGGTTTTCATATTGGACCTGGGCCAGGTAATTGAAAAAGGAGGAGCTTCTTTTTTAACCAAGCTGGGCCAATTAACTGAACTGGCATATAGTCTTGGTAAAAAGGATTTAGGCCATTTTTTGGAAACAAAGGAGGTTTCGTCTCAGATTGGTCATTCTCAGTTGGACCATTCTTTTAAACCGGCCCATTGTTTGAATAATGCTGATAGAGCCATATTCTAGATTTTCAGTTTTCAAATAAGGCCCAAGAGACTCTTCTGCTAGTATTTTTAAAGACCAAGACTCTGCTTCTGGGGGTGAAGGATTGAAAAGAAAATGCTTGCGAGGAGATGTTATAGAAGGAAATTATCAGTTGGAGCAGTTGCTAATAGAAGTTGGAGCGCAAATTGAGGGAGTTCAAGAGCGGGCTACATTTCAAACCCAGTTTTCTCTCATTAACGGACGTAGACAGCCAAGGGACTCAACAAATATGTTGTCTTCCAGGCAGAATTCAGGTACAAACCCTATCTAGGAATGTGCATTTCCTAAGCAGAATCATGATGATTGAGACGGTTCTCATTCTTCATTAGTAAGAAGCAAGAGTACTAAAAGGATTAGAGGGAAAGTGGCGGTAAAGGAAAGTCTTGTCCCAAGTAATTTTGGAATTTTTGTTGACGGTTCTATTCTTTTAGTGGGGCAAGAGATTCCAGTAGTAGAAAAATCTCCAATTGGGTCTTCTAGTGTGGTTAACAAAGGGATTTCATTAAAAAATCATGATTCTTGTGAGGTTGACAGTCAGGGAACAATGTTGGTTTTTTTTTTGGGGGGGGGGGGGGGGGGGGAGTCAAAAAGAAAGAAAGAACATTCGAATACGTTCAGGGTTTACACTTGTCGGAAAGCAGAACTAATGGGTGCTGAAATGAGGAAAAAGTTTGAAGAAAAGCGAGCTACTTTTGCTGAGATAACAAGAAAAGTGTTGAGAAGAGATGCAGGAGGTAATTTTAGCATGATGGAAGAATCACTTGGCCAGAAGGATGGGACTTGTGAGTGGTTGAATAGCTGCAAGATAAAAAAATTGGGGAGATTTTTCAGATAATGACAGTGTGGGCATCTGTGTTTTGATTGTGATGGGGTTTGCTTAGATGAAATTTGGGAACAGTTTGGTTATGTGTCTGATTCATCTGATAAACTTGGGGACTTAACCTATGTGCCACCCTCCTCCATTGGAAGGATTGGAGGTAATTAATATTTTTGAAAATGATGGCACGGAAGAAAAGCAATTGGGAAAAAGATGGAATTTTGCCCTTACGTGTAGAGGAGGTCTCTGGGGAAAATCTTCAAACTCACCATTTGTTGGATAAATTGGGTCTACACATGTCAGACTACAAAGGAAATGAAATTTGGGTGGATGCTGGTAAATCTAAGGTTAAGAAGGGTTAGAGGGAATTAGCAAAATTGTAGTGTTTGGTGAATTATGACGGGAAGGATTTAAAGGCGTTTTCTTGGGTAATGTTTGTGTAGTTTTATTTTTATTTTTATTTTTTGTTTATTTTTGCTTTATTGAGGAATTCTTGTCCTCGCATGTGATCTTATTTCTCTCTCTCTCTCTCTCTCTCTTAATACATCTTCTTTTATCAAAAAAATTGTTGAACTCGAGCTTGACCTGAGTTGTGAACCAATTTTGTTTGTGTTTCTCCGAGTTGAGTTGGACAACAGGTATGGACATGGCTGGTCAAACTATTCACCACAGTAATGTGAACAGTTAACTGGCTTAAGGCCTTTTATTTGACAAAGAATGCTCCTGCGGTCGAACTTTACTTGGCTTTATGCTTTTTTCACATATGTGATCACATCCAGTTTTAGGTTGTTTCACTTTCCTTTCTAGTTCATATGTTGGTTTCAATTGAAATCTGATTTATGGAGGACGTAAATGGCTATTTTCCAATTGATGACTCCGTTCTGGGCATGGTTCTAACCCGGTAAGTAGTTGTATTATCTGCTCTCACACTTGATCCAATGCATTTGCACTTGATAAACATAGAATGAGTTATTTACCATTGCACCAGTGGTACAGTCACTGCAGTGTAAAAAGTATGTAACTGCTGCCCTAGTATAGACTAGGATTTTTCTGCACCTTGAAAGGATTCCAGCAATGAAAGATCAAAGAATTAAGAAGGGAAGGTGATACAGTAGAAGTTTTGGAGGAAAATTTGAGTTCTAGGGCTGAATAGTCTTTTTAAAGTCTCTGCAATATGATTCCTGGAAAATAATTCTTGAAAAACTGCTCATGAAAGGCTTAACTAGTGTTTTTGATGCAAGGGATATAAAGCCCTATGATCCTAGCCCCTGTTTACTTTTTTAAACATATAATCCTAGTCCTTAATGATCATTAATAAGTTGCACAATAGACACGACCATTTGTAAAGCTTCAGATGGCAACTAGAGTCTACTGTAGCCAACATAAATTTAGCTGGTGAATAATAATTTCAAATTGGAAGACACAAATTATGGTTTGCAGAAGAATCACGTGAGATTAAAATGTACTTCCCAACAGGGGGGGTGAATTGGGTTTTCAAAAATTTCTTTATAAACTCTCTAATTAAGTATAATCCTTTTCAATTTAGTATGACTATAATCACACAATCCCTTTTCAATTTAACTTGATTACAATTACAATGCCAATAATATCACAACCCAACTTCTAATATCAATTCTTCTATAGATAAACGATATGTAAGATTAGTTGTATATTTCAATGAAAAATATCAAGATAGACTTTCAGAAGTGTGATCTTAAATACTCTGTATTTTATCTTCAATGAGATAATTAAATACATAATGTTTATCCCAGCTGTGTTATCAAATTTCAATATTCAGAATTTATCCAATCAAACAACCAATATAGTTTCTTGAATTCAAATATGAACAAAATCAGTATTTTAGCAAAACTTCCAATATGCAGCAAATTCTCAACAACCAAATAATCATACACGCAGATTATACGTTTGCAATAAAGTAAAGAGATTAAAAGAAGAAGAGCTGAAGACTAGATTTTTTACAAGGTTCGGCCAGCGGCTTACGTCCTTGCCCCAAGTAACACGCTGTGAGGATTTTCCTTTTCCTAACTTTGTTACCAGGTGAAGTTACGACCTCACTCCGTCAAAGGTGGAGTTCGCCTCTCTAATGAGAACCCCCTCTCGCTAGGCAACGATCCAACAATCCTAGACTGTCAAACAAACAAGAAACCAAGAAACAACTTTGTCTGTACAAGAAGTACTCTCAGTTGGAGCAGATTTGTACAATTGAAATTCAGTGTACTTCAATCAATAAACAATATAGAAGATGAAGCTCAGAAGAATATCACCAGGGTTCTGATTTAGATTTGAAAAGCTCAGCAAAATAGATCAGAAATTCGTGGATTGTATCAGCAATATAGCATTTCAAAAAGTATTTCAGCAAGATAACTTTGAAGTTTTGATTTGTATGTGCGTTGATACTGTATATAATTTTCGAAAATATCAAGTATTTATAGAGTAATAAAGTATCTTACCATTTTCCCCCCGTTTGCTCCAAGTTTGAAGCCCAAGAAATCAATTTTGGAAACTTTCCCAACGTTGTTTAAAAGTTAAAACATGTACCTCAATCGACTATGCCCCAAGGGTAAGTTGCCTGAGCTTTTTAAGTTCAGCGTATTTTGAAAACATAGTGAAGAGCTAGTCGACTGAGCTTTAAAGGTCAGTCGCCTGTCTTGGCTCTGCTTGCTCATAATTAATCAAAACAATATGTCGCCTGATGAGAATTCATCAGTCGCCTGTCCTGTTTGCAACTTCTGTGTTTTTCCAAAATTTAATCTCAAAACATTAATTTTTGATCTTGGAAAACATAAGTGATACTTTTAAAATATTCTTCATGATTTTAAAATCAGGTCTCTAAGTCAATAATATTTCCTAAGAGCTTCATGCATCAATATTGAATTTGTGAAGTACTTACATGAGACTTATATACGATAACTCTATCTTAAGAACCAAGTCTTTATGCTTTGGCTTGCTCTTTATTTCCAGCTTGAAATGTCATCTTCAATATGTTTCAACTTCATCATTCCTTGTGGCTTTTAGCTCAAGCTTTGTTCAAGTTCTTCCAATACTCGATCTTGATCACGCAAAAGCATTTGAGCCTTGAATTATATGTAAACAAACATGTTACGTATCCTTAATTTGTTATCATCAAAACAAGATTTAAGCCTTATAAGGCCAACATCACGGATTTAATCTAAGGCATCTAGGAGGCCCAATAAGCGTTGGGCTGCTTTCTGGATACCCCTGCATCTACAGGACAATTGCCCTTTAATTTATGGGGAAGGTTAAAATATAAATTAAGTTTTTTCCAGTTGGTAGAAATTTTAAAACTTGCTTGTTCTGTATTGCAAACAACTCCGTTCATCCTTATTTGGGTAATTTTATGGCAATTGCTGGTTGTCTTTAGTTTTATTTATCTATTTATTTATTTTATTTATTTTTTGGTGTATTCAGTGCTACCCAACGGAAGTCCTTCAATTTTATTCTTCTGTTTGAAACAGGTCTTATCTTTTCTGAATGACATATTTGACACCCTTCTGAAAGCACTATCGGATCCATCTGACGAGGTAATACTCTTCTTTTGATGGTCCATTTCTCAGACTTTTTCCATCAAGTTGCATTTCACATAGTCTTGTTTATTTTCTTTCTTTTCTTTATCATCACACCATTCTTATGCAATTGATTATAGATTCATCTCTACAATGTTGTTGTTTACTGCTGTAATATCTATCATTGATACCATTTTCTTGTATTATTTTAATTATTTCCTATGTTTTACTTTTCATGCAATGATTCTTTTCCTGTATGGTGGTTAACTTGCTCATGTGGATAAAGTGTTTAATGTTTTATTTTTTCCTGGGTGTGATAAGCCCTTCTTATAATTTTCAATGTCAATTGTTGTTAACTTTTCATCTCATTAGTTTTTAGTCTTCTATTGGTCAGTGTATTTTGGATGTTTTGGACATGAGTGCAGCTAGCTTCATCAGTTCTTTTTGGAGAATGACAGTTATTAAAAAATAGCCACCTTATTTGTAATAGCAATTCATTATGATTATTTTCAGCATGTGTAACAGCAGCTCACTTTTTTTAGCCTCTTTAATTTCTAATTAGTGAGGTTAATTATTTTGGCATTGGGTCTCAAACTCTTCATAAAATGTTGGTGCCTCTTGCCATCGGCACTAGGGCTATTCAGTTTGGTTATACTCAAAAACAGATAACTGAACTGCAAATTTTGATTATAAAATTTTAAGATTGGAACTAAACCGTAAACCATCGTTCTGTTGAAGCTGACAACTGATTTAGCGGTTTGGTTTGGATATTTTCAGTTTTATGAAGCTTTAAATGTTAAGAACCAGGCATACACACTTCTATTGAGCGTCAAGCTCACATTAGACCTTAATTAGAAATATTATTGATCAGTGGGCTGAAGACCAGGGCCATGGCTCATTCTGATTGCAAGTGTAACTTGCAGAAGGAGGCGTTGTTCTTGCTTTCCTTCTTTTGAGCGATCTGGGACAAATGCTCCCATCAATACACAAGAACGATTAGGCGGCTGGGCATGTCTTCTCCTTCTCTTGTTCCATTGTGCCGCGTTGAAAATCAGCAAAGTGGGACGGCCTTCCTTCCTTGTAAAGACCAGAATTCCTTTTGGACACTTAAAATTAGAAAATTAGCATGTTGAAAAATATATAAAAAATTAAATATGGAATATATTAAAATGTAGATAAATGTATAAGTGTGTAAATTGGCTTATATTTCGGTTTTCTGGAACCATATTTTTATAGTAGTGAAAACCAAAACTGAGAACTAAAAGCAGAAAAAGACAAACCAAAATGCTTAACAGTTTGGTTTTTGGTTTTTCAGTAATTTTTGTACACCCCTATGTTAAGTTTATAAGCTGCTCCATTAAGTCATTGGGTGAAACAAAGTTAATTGAGCTTTATGTTCGTCCTCTTATAGCTGACTCAATTGATTATTAGCAATAGAAGTTGACTAACTGTGATAAAACTGATGTTTTTTTGCATTTCAGCATGTCAGATGATTCATTGATGTTAATTGGTAAACTATTTCTGGTTTTGCCTAGTGTATTTTTGCATCAGTGTAATAATTTGTGATATTTTCATGAATCTCTAGGCTATGTGTTCATTTATATTAAATTTTCAATTTGTACAGTTTTGATTTCAGGAGTTTGTAATCTGACAAATAGTTCATCTGATATGTAATTCCTGTTAGACAATTATGAGGAACCTTAAGTGCCTACTAAGTGAATTTGATAATGCGTTGAGTTGTATGCAAATTGATTTACCTAATTTGTTGCAAGTCTGAATTTTTTTCCAGGTAGTGCTTCTGGTGCTTGAGGTGCATGCATGCATAGCGGAAGATCCACCACACTTCCGACAGCTTGTCATTTTCCTTGTGCATAATTTCCGGGTTGATAATTCTCTTCTTGAGAAGTGAGTGATTCTTTTCCCTTTTATTTTATCATTTGTTTTCTTTGGTTTTGGTTTGTGGTGGGGGGTTTGAAAAAAGGAAAGGACGGGGGAAAGAGGGTTTACAATTTGCTACCCCTAAATGATTTACATCCCATGACTTTGCTTCAATGTATGACTAGTATACAATGTCCATTGCTTAAGCATGCATACTTGTATTTGCCTAACCAATTGAAGGGATTCCACTTGTGTACCCATCAGAAAATAAGCTTGAATGTACAGGTAATGAATGGAGGTGACAATTACAGTTGGAGTGACATCAGACAAGATTGTTGAGCTTCATTCAAGGATTAGTTTGAATTTTAAACAGGTGCTGTATGCCGAATAATATATACCTCAAATGGCATTAGTGGGTCAAATTTGGAATCCCCACAAATTGGTTATGTATGTGTTGAGCAGACAAACACTGCCCCAAATGAACCTGTTAAGTGGAGCTCTAGGACAAACATATGAAGGCATTTGCTTCATTCTATATTCTTGAAGTGATATTGTTCTAACCCTTTGAATCATTAGAAATTAACAGGGTTAGTTGTAGCCTTGTAGGATGGTAATTTCTTATAAACATTAGGAATTTGTAGATAAGGATTTTTCCTGTAATTGCCAAACTATTAAGCAACTACTTGGCAAGTACATTAAGAGTGGGAAGAAAGTTGTGATTTCCCCATTTTATCACCCTCTATTTTCTTCTTGTAGTTGTATGTCTTGTTTAGTTGCAGTTGAAAATATCTCTTATTTATTTATCCAGTTATTTTGTCTTCTGTTTCCTTTTTTTCAGGCGTGGTGCTTTGATAATCCGGCGACTTTGTGTACTTTTAGACGCTGAAAGGGTTTACCGAGAACTCTCCATGATACTTGAGAAAGAAGATGATCTCGACTTTGCGTCAATTATGGTTCAGGTTGTTATGTTACATAAATCATTATTGATTTTGAATGAGCTTTAGGCTTCATTTAAAGCCGTGGAAACATAAAGGGAAGGGATAGAAAAAGTGGGAATACATTTGTCTTTGCTGTTAAAGAAATTAAGGAAGCTTGATTTTTTTATAATTTACATGTCACTAACCTTCAACCATATTTGAAAAAAATTTCATTTCAAGTATTGATTGAGAAGTGAGAACATACAAGAAAAGCTTGTTTTCCTACTCATTTTCTTTTCCCTTCCCTCAAAAACTTCTTGATGCAAACAAAGTCTTAAATGTAAAATTTAAGTGCATTAACTGTCCTCATTCTCAGAGTTAAAGTGGTACATATTCGTCTTCATTTGCTTTGATGGAAAATTTTGTACTTAGTAAAAGAATATGAATTTAAGGTGCAATTAGATGTCCCTTCAAAATGGGTATTTAATGACGCATAATCTGTTTCAGTGAAGCATCATTTTATAATATAATATTTATTGAGATGGATTGGGGCGCTGGAGTAACCCTTTTTTTTTTTTCTTGAGAATTTTGCAAAAATTATTTTTCTTCAAAAGAATTGAGAACATAAATATGATGGATCAGGCTTCTCTTTTTAAGTCCTGAGCCGGAGCACAACTGCTTAATTAAATGGTTCTTAATGACAATATGAGTAACCCAGCATTTATATTTTTATTTATCTTTCAGGCTTTGAATTTGATTTTACTCACTTCCTCTGAATTATTGGAGCTTCGAGTTCTTCTAAAACAGTCACTGGTGAATCCTGCCGGGAAAGATTTATTTGTTTCTTTATATGCTTCTTGGTGCCATTCTCCAATGGCAATAATAAGTCTTTGCCTACTGGCACAGGTAAGAGTTTGATGTTGAATGTGGATACCCATGAGAATGTGTCTGCACCCATTTGTCTGATTTCTTGGCCATTTGCTCAATCTTTTGTCGTGATCATTTATGTTCCTGACAGACGTACCAGCATGCAAGTTCTGTGATTCAGTCTCTGGTGGAGGAAGATATCAATGTAAAATTTTTGGTCCAGTTGGACAAACTGATTCGCTTGCTGGAGACTCCAATCTTTGCTTATCTTAGATTGCAGGTGCATGACTTTCTGCTGGTTTTTTAATTCTTCTGCCTACTTGCTGTGGATTCTCAGCTATATTTCTTCCCATCCTTTAACTAATATAACATACTACACTAGGTGGACTTCCAAAATTTTAGCTTATTTTCATCCACATTTCATCTAAGCTGCCCTTCTGCAATTTTGAAAGCTTGGAGTAATTTTACTCATTTCCTCCACTAAATGTGATTCATAAGCTCATCTTTGATCTCTGAATGTCAACACATCTGATATGAAATTGCTTGAAAATCTTGTTTATGAGTTAAGTCCCAAAAGAGATGCTTTTCAAGCCTCTTAGGGAGCATTTAGCTCAGATTATCCTACAAGATTCCTGGGAATGTGGTCTTTGAAATATTGGACGCTCATGTTTGGGAACTCATGGGAATCCTACGTGGCAGGCATAGTTGGATTCCTTGGTAATGCAAGATGCCCTGAAAATATGGTACCCTCCCTAGCTGACCTTGGAGTGACTTCATGGGACAAAAGTGATTGTTCTTGGATAAAATGCCCCTTCTTTGTCACTAATAATAATAATAGTAATAATAATTTTATAAATATCATTATATTGTTATTTTTTTCAATATTCTCATAATTATTTTTATAATTATTTCTATAATTATTACGATTAAATAATTATTGTTGTTGTTGTGGTTCTTTATTTCTATTATTTATTTATTTTCTTTATTATGTTATAATGATTATTAAAGGATATTGTTAAATATTGTTGCAATTATTAATAATTTAATATTATTATTTTATATATGTATATAGATATGTCATATGCACATTACAAGAATGTACATAATATTATTATCATTGCAGGTTAAAGATATTCCAGTAATCTTGTTAAATAAGATTAGAATACTCACGATATCCCAAGGAATTTTGTTAAGCAAACCAAATAAAAATATTCCCGTGAGATTGTAATCCTATTCACAAGTATAAATTGATTTAAGGAGGCATAAAGCTTGAGCCAAACACCCCTTTAAATTATGGTTGTTTTGCTGAATTAGGGTTGGAATGGAATTGCAATTTTGACTTCCAATTCTCATTCCGACCTCTGGTTTACATAATTGAGGGAAAAATTGCATTGTGGCCAAAAAATGCTATTTCCCCATTTGTCAAAAATGGTGATTCTGCCCTATATTGGTAGGAAATACTGTTCCATTCTCGTATTTCTCTTTTGCAAGACAATTATAACCCTCACTACATCGTAAATTTCTTTTAAAAAAGAAACACAAGCTGACTGCCTTTCAATCATGCCAATAATAATGACAACAACAATTGACTAAGAGTATTCAAAAGGAGGTTCCATGGTGTATGTTGTTTGCATAGATGATATTGTATTAATTGACGAAACTAGGAAAGGAGTAGAGGCCGAGTTAGAATTATGGAGAGAGGCTTTAGGATAAGTAGAAATAAGACATAATATATGAAATGTAATTTTAGTAATGATAGGAGGAATATTGGAGACAAAGTTAAACTTGATGATGAAGAAATAAATAGTACTTGTAGATTTCGATACCTTGGATCTATTATGCAAGTTGAAGGAGAAATTGAAGATGATGTAATGCGTAGAGTTAAAGCAGGTTTGGGTAAAATGGAGAAGTACTTCAGCCTTCAAGTGTGCTCTGTGATTGTAGAATACCCTTAAAATTGAAAGGGAAGTTTTATAAGACAGCTATAAGACCAGTTATGCTATATGGATCGGAATGTTGGGCGACGAAGAAGCATAATATCTAAAAAGTAAAAGTTGCTAAGATGAGAATGCTTAGATGGATGAGTAGTATAACATTGAAAGATAAATTAAGGAATGAGCATATTCGTGGCAAGTTAAGTGTAACTCCTATAGAAGATAAGATAAGGGAGGGACGACTCCGATGTTATGGACACTAGCAACATAGGCCACGTAGTGCACTTGTGAGGAAGAGTGACTTAGTTACTGTGGGGGCAGTAGAAGGGGTAGGGGTAGACCTAAAATAACTTAGGAGGATATAGTGAGTAAGAATTTAATATCCTTGAATCTATCGAAAGAAATGGTCCATGATCGCATAAATTGACGAAAAATGATTCATATAGCCGACCCCACCTAATGGGACTAAGGCTTGGTTTTGTTGTTTGTTTTATTATTATTACCACTACTTCTAAAATGTAACAAAATAACCCAAGCGAAAAATATAATCTTTATTACTACAGCTACTATTGTTTAAAAATATAAAAAAATATTAAGATCTAAAGAAAGCTGAAATTTTCAATTAAGGTTGGATTGAAGTTACAAGAATGACTTATTTTTCATTCCATTGCAGTTACAATTGAAAAATACCTCATGCAGAGAGGAATCGAAATTGCAATTCTAGCGGTCATGGTGTGACTAAACTAACAAAACACAGTAATTATATTCTAGTAAGGATTCCATTCCTGCCTTGATTCTATTCCTACCTTGATTCTTTTCCTGTTTCGTATCCATTCCATTGGTGTTGAGAGTTAGCTTCATGGATTGTAAGTTAAATGGGAGTCATCTAATTAGTGGTCACTGACAATGTGGCATTCAAAATTCAAGGTGCCAAATTGTGTTTGACACATCCTTTGGTTTGGTTCCTGGAATCTAAGATGGCCATTGGAATTATATGTTCTAGGAATCTTATTTTTAAGAGTGAGATGCCATAGGGATATTTTTGTAGGTTAAAAGTTATAGGATTCCCAGAGAATGTGCTATTACCGCCACGTCACATTCTGACCCAAAATAAACATGAGATTGAGAAGCTATGGGCATCACATTCCCAAGAGTCCTGAAGGTATCCTGTGAACAAATGCCACCGTAATCCTGTGATTCTTTTCTTCTTTCAAAGCTATAATATATAATACACTTTCTTGAAGTTGAAGTAGACTTAAGACTTAGGGTTAGCATTAGCCATACTGAGGTCAATGTTTGTGGGTTATGTATATTGTAGTGTTAGGTTTTATCTTTCTTCCACTTGCAGATCATCAGTTTCTCTTAGAAATTCTTATGGGTTTACACACTGGACTAATATAGTGTCAAAGTAATACAATATGCATTTTGGGGATGTCAATGCTACATGGGGGTTTTGTGCAAGAGACCATAAATGGATATATTTTTGCATCATTTATTGTTCTCTTTCAACTAGATAATATTAAAGGGAAGACAAGAAATCTCCAGCTGAATGCCAATTTTTTTCCCTGCAAGTTTGTTGGCCATTATCAAATTTAATTTAGTAATTTAAGATAAAAAGAACCTACAGGAGAGTATTGTTCCTCTTTCTCCATACCATAATCTCACATCAGGCATTTACTAGGGAGGTCTTGGCTGTATAAGGTTGGGTTGCTTTTTAACCTTTTGAGGTGTCTTTTATAGGGCAGAAGTAGTGACGCACAACCATAAGGTCCAATGGGTCAAAGCAAACAATACCTCTCCTGACTTGCGCCAGGACAGTTGCACACAGCAGTCAGCACCCTTCCTTTCCACTCCCCTGCACATGACAGGAGATGTGTTTTGATGACTAATAGAATGATTTCTAATAAGCTTCTCTAAAGATGATTTAGAATTTGTTTGTGCTCTAGTAATACATTAAAAAAAAAAAAAAATTTGCTTCCTATGACAAGTTTTTTTTTTAGATTCTCTGAGTCATTTTAAATCTAGCCAAAATATTCATGGAAAAATTATGCTTACCTCTTCCAACATTTCAAGTAATCCTGACATTTCAGAATAGTATCAACCTCCCCCAAGATTTATTGACTTCAAAACTTACCTTTCACATTGTTTGATTATAAAATATGTTGCCAAAAAATGATAGTCAATAATATTACAATTTTAAGTAATTCTGGGAGGGTGATTCCTGTGGTTTCTCTTCTTCAAAATCCTTTTTTCTTCACCTTCTGAAAACTCCTTCCGCCAACTTTTCCCCTGGAGCTACAACATTTGGAAGAAATAGGTCCCGTTCAAGGTTCAGGCTTTCATCTGGACTGTGACTCCCAATAGGGTTAACACACACGGTGTGTTACAGATCAAGAGACCCTGTAAGTCTCTGAGTCCCAATATCTGCTTACATGTGCTTTGAGTCCAATGAAACCAACCTTATCTGTTCCTCCATTATTGGACAGCAGACTATCTTTGGAACACTCTTTTCTACTGCTATGGTGAAGCTTGGGTGGTGCCCAGGCTTGTGGAGAACTTTTACTTGTGAGGTTGGGGTTTTGGGATAGCAGGAATGGAAGAGCGTTATGGTTCTCTGCAGCGTTTGCAATCCTGTGGACTCTCTGGCTTGAGAGTAATGCTAGATCCTTCAAGGGTTGATCTAGCTCTCCTAGCTTATTATGTGATAGATTTGTATTTTTTGGCATCTCCTAGCTTTTTGTTTTTTCTGGGGCCTGTCTCTGTCTGAACCTGAAAGAGATTGGAGGGCAGCTCTAGCTTTCTTTGTACCAATTGCAATTTTCATGTTGTTTTTTGGATGTCATCTCGTCCTCAAGCCCTTGTAATTTATTCTGTTTTGTCTATAAAAAATTTCTCTTATCCTAAAAAAATGATTTTTTTCCCCCTAAATTGCAATTTAATGGGACAATTTTTACTCAAATCATAGCAGAAAAGAGAATGTTCTTTTAAAGATAAATGAAGAATTATATAAGAAAGTGAAGAGAGGATATGCAAAAAGGGAGAAATGAGGCATCCTCCAAGGGTGAAGGGGCAATGTGACCCTTCTGGATGGGGGGCAGGAATTGCTGCATTAATTATCCTGGAGGAATTCAGTCAATTTATGGCAGGGCTTTTCTGGTATATAAAAATATAAAATAAAAATAAAAAAAACCAAAGAATAAGGCAGCTCTCTGGGGGACCTTGAACAACAACTACAACAACAACAACCAAGCCATAACTCTTAAATTAAGTCCCCCACTGGATGGGATTGGCCACTTAGGGATAGTCATCTAAAATAACCATTTGCTGAGACCCAAAATGATGGCAAGAACACCACTGTCAACCATAGAAAATCAATATGAATAGCTGGAATAAGATGATATTTTTTCTACCATAATTTTACCCCAAATGGGTAAACAGATTAGATTCTGTAAAAGATGATGAATTTTTATGTGTCTTTTTAAATTGTAAAATTGATGCTATTGTGCTCTCTCTCTCTCAACCAATGTTTTAATCGAGGCTCGCCTCAAGGTAAGGCTTGCCTAAAAGGATAAAACGCCTTGAGGCTTAATCTAAAATACCAAATTCCAGAAAGACTAATGTATTATGGGCAAAGGCTTCCGCATCAGTACAAAAGACATGCCTTTTGTGCTTTTTTAGTCAAGGTTTATGCATTTTGGGTGTGCGTTTCTCAAGTTAAATTTGGCAAGAAATTTTTAACCCTAATGTTTATATTAAAGGAATGCCATAACATGAGTTGATTTCTAAAACTCTTGAACCTCAATCTTTCCAAAATATTTGAGAGTTTTATCTTTTTAGACCTTGAAAATATTTTGAACTTTGTAATGTTATAACTATCTGTTGTCATTGCGTAATGAATTCGAGTTAGCAATTTTTGAATGGCCTTCAAGTAGTTTGCAAATTATATATGATTTTATTTTTTTACATTATATTTTTTATTTTCTTAATTTTTTTTATTTAAAAATATTTGTAATTTATTTACACATTTTTATTCAAAAATAAAATTCTCAAAAGGCTTGCGCCCCAACGCCTTAAGGCTTTTGCCTCACCTTGCCTTGCATTGTTGCCTTTCAAAACATTTCTCTTGACAGAGATGTGGGTTGATAAAAATAACCAAGTTCTGTTTTTTGTGGCCACCTTTTAAAACATTGCTCTTAATAGAGATGTGGGTTGATAAATATAACCAAGTTCTCTTCTTCTCTTTTTTGTTTCCTTTCTATTTATTTTGAAAAAGGGGGGGGGGGGTTTATGTTGGATTTTGTTTATTTTTATGGGAATGTCAAGGGAGGTTCTTACAATTATTAGAAAATTCAAAGTGCTAAGAATACTTTCAAATTGTTGTGCTTCTTATGATGCATATTTAAGTCAAGCTGTTGCTTTTTATTTTTTTATTTTTTATTATTACTTATTCATATATCAATTTTCTAATTAGGGGTTATTTCATGCCTAATGGAACTTCCCCGGTTGAATAATCTCTGTTTTTTGTTAGCTTTTATGGTTCTTTTTTATGTCATTTGTTGATTAGACTTGAAGCATGATGTTGGCAATACCTTAGGATTCCCTTTTAAATTTGGAATTACAAAAAATAGAGAATTTGAATATTTTTGAAGGTAAAAATCGAAGTTTGGTGTGATAAAATATGGTGACATTGGATGGAGGTGCATAGAGAAGTTGAAACAATTAGATATAAAGTTTTCTTAATTGCTTTCTACAACAACAACAACAAGCCTTAATTCCCACTAGGTGGGGCAGCTACGTGAATCCTTTTCCTCCAATTCACTCGATCGAGAGCATTTTCTTTTACTAAATTCAGAGCTATTAAATCCTTCCTCACTACCTCATTCCAAGTTATTTTAGACTTCTACTCCTTTTCATGCTAGAAACAATAACCAACTTACTCCTCTTCAAAGGTGCACTATTAGGCATGCACTTCAAATGCCTAAACCATCTAAGTTGCCCCTCCCTAATCTTGTCGTCGACTGGTGCTATACCTAGATTATTGTGTATGTGCTTGTTCTTTAGTTTATCTTTTAGTGTTACGCCACTCATCCATCTTAACATTTGCATTTCGGTAACTTTTACTTTTTGTACATGTTTCTTAATTGCCCAACATTCTGAACAATAACGCATAGTTGACCTTATAGCTGTCTTATAGAACTTTCCTTTTAATTTTAAGGGTATTCTACGATCACCCAACACGCCTGATGCACTCCTCCATTTTCCCTTACCTGTTTTAATTCTCTTTATTACATCCTCTTCAACTTTCTCATCCGCTTGCATAATAGATCCAATGCATTGAAATCTACAAGTGCTATTAAGTTTTTTTTTTGATTGCTTTTTGAGTTGCTAAAAATAACCTAGATAATTAAGTTTTTTTTTTTTCCCCCTTTAATTGCTTTCTGAGTTGCCAGAAATAACCTAGATATTGAAAATAACTGTGCTAAAGTTGCACGAATCATGCTGGTTTATACAAGTTTTAGCTGGCTTTGTTCTTGGAATCACCAACCAAATGAGCAAGCCATGAGGCAACTGGAGCATTTTGATGGCCAATTGGTTGAACCAGCACCAGCAGGCCGTTCCATGGTTTAGTGTGGAGTTTATTAGGGAAAGAAAACTTGACTGCCTAGTTATGTAAACTCGTTCATAATCCCAGCAATGCCAGACTGCTGGATTTTCTGTGCATCTATAGTGATGTGCTTGGGAAATTTATTTTCAGTGCTTAATCAGATCATAGAAATATAATGCACCGATGGAGCTATGTTTTCCAGAAGGGTGGTGTAACATTATTTTGTGCAAGAAATCTTGGCTTTGCATTTGCATATTTTCTGCTATCAACCTCTTGTCTTTCTTGACACTTATTTCCATTTGGTTGAGCTGCATAGGTCTATTTTGATTCCTTTTTTCAGCGATTCAGATTTTAAACAGTGGTTTAACTTGGAATATATTAGTTCTCAGCTACAAAAAATCATGTCGATCTTAGCTCTGTGACAAACCATTTGCTATGTTCGGCAGAGTTTGAGAAGTTATCTGTTCTGTTGGTGGTTGAGGTGCTAGATGTCCATTAACAATAACATATGAGCAGAGTTTGTGTATTTGGTGGATAAAAGTGCTGTTTGTGGTTCTCAAGTTTAATTGTATGCTAATTCCTGTTAGTCTTGTGCTATTTGATTATGTTATTTTTTATTTTACGTTAAATTATACTTTTATTTTATCAAGTGAGGATTTATGTTTAGCATCTGAGGCATTTTGTGGGTTTTGCAGCTTCTTGAACCTGGGAGATATATTTGGCTGCTAAAAGCCTTGTATGGACTTCTTATGTTGCTTCCCCAGGTATGTGTGGAAAAATGCACTGCTTCCTTTCATGCTGTAAGGAATGTGAACTTGTTTACATTAAAAATAAGACTGATGAGTGATTTCTTCTTTAAGTTAACGTAGTAGATTGCCTTATATGAAGGAGAGAGGAAGGAATTTGATAGATAGATTGAAGAATGGTGTCATCTTTACATTTTTTGTTTTTTTATAAAAAGGATAAAATCCAGCAACACTCATTGAGTTTTCTGAAAATGACATTCCACTCCCTGTGTTTTCAAAAACTACCAAAGAACCCCTTGATTTTTAATTTTGTTGATAAAATGAACTTTCCATTACTTGACCATTAGTTTCATTAAGTTTATGTGAACAAATTTTTTTTAGCCATAATAAAATGATATTTTAAAATGACACCTATTTAAAAAATTAACTTGAGAAACAAATGGTTAGTATAATGTCATGGAAACTAACTGACTAGATCTAATTGATTTTAAAATTAACTGGTCTGTCTAGTTCAATCGCTTTGGATCAACTAATTGACATCAGCATAACAAGAAAAATCTATTATTATTCCAATTTTTTTAGAAAAACATGTGAGAAAATAAAAATTACTAATAAATAAATACCTAATAATTATAATACTACAAAATGTTTGTTAGATGTAATTCTATAAAAATTAATAGCTCAACACATTGTAAAACAAGTAAAACATTGTTCAATATTTTTAAATTCAATTAACTTATCAAATATAGTGTTAAAAAAAAAAAAAACTAAAATTATAAAATTCATTCTTTATAAATTAAAACTATAAAATTGGATGTTAGTTCTTTTGTGTGTAAGATATGAATTCTAAATGGATAAAGAAAACTCAAATTTATATTAATCTGCTTATCATTGTTAGAGACAATTCACCAACTTTTCCTATTATTCAAGTTTCTATGTTATATATGATATTCAACAAGACTCAAAAAGTATGCCACAATTTAACAAGCTGTCTGATTTGAGCCGATTTTTAAGCTATATTTTATTTGTTAAAGATATATTTAGTCATCTAATTTTTATGAAATGTATATAGAAATTATTTTGTAACAATATAATTATTTAAGTAATTTTTCAAATTTATTTGTTCATTTATTATAATTTTTAATTTTTTAAACTAATAATTTAATTATATTGATGATTGGCCTGACTTAGTTGTTGGGTTTTCAGTTCATTTATAAGTTTAATTTTAAAATATATTTTAATTAATTGACCAATTTTTTCAACTTGATTTATTAAATTAATGTTATTTTCTTAATTTATTTTATCAAAATTGAGTGGAAGGGTAAAATTGTCATTTAATTAAAGATAAAACTTAATTTTTTTCACCAAACGTAACCGTTGACTAACAATCAACTAACGGAAGGTTCATTTTGTCAATAAAATTAAATCTCAGGGAATTTTGTGGTAGTTTTCAAAAACTCAGGGGTTGAGTGTCTTATTTCGGAGTAAGGGGGTGGTGTTGGATTTTAACCTTATAAAAAAAGGGGGAAAAATATTAGAAGGAAGAAGGAATGAAAAAGCAGAGACCTCTCCCTCCGTCCTTCCCCCCCTTCTCTCTCTCTCTCTCTCTCTCTCTCATGCACATGCTCACACAAGGGCGGACGATTTTAGATTCGTAGCCATAGAGAGTGAAATCTTGTGATCTTTATGGCCAAGGGCGAGAAGGAAGACTTGCTGTGTGCGACTGAGCATGAAGGGAAGCACTGGATCTCTATTTTTCTTGATGATGAAGAGCTGGAGTGGTTTATCCCAGAGGGTATGATCCCCGGGTTCTCGAAATTGAGGGAAAATGATTGAGCCTAATTATTTGTCTAAAAAATAACATTCATGCAAGATTTTTGGTGCTATCCGAAATTAACAGTGGAGGTATGGGATTGATTGTTTTTTCTGAAGGTTTTGGTGCAGGGGGCTGGCAGAAGAGCCATAAATGTATCTTTTCATATTATACAAACCCAATGCCCCAGGCAGCAGTGACTATTATGCTGGAAGAAGAGGGTTTGACTGACAGTAAAGGGGATGAGGGAGAATGTAATGGCGATTGAGAACCATATTTCTCTAGTCTAGGGGCAGACAATAATGATTATGACAAAGATACAAGCACTGTGACAGCCATTCAATCAAAATATTAGTCAGATGTCAAGCCCACGCTTTATTTTGTTCCTGTTTCTACAGAATGAGTTATTGAGGAATACTTGAATGCAGTCCAATCAGTATCTTTCCGATTACATGTTTTCATTAACTTAATAATATAAAATTAGTGATTTCAATCCATGTGCAACGAATGCAAGGGAGATGCATATGTTTTTTGGAATGAAAGAAACTCATCCATTGAGATGGAAAAACAAAACAATACAAGAGAAGGAAAGAAAGCAAGAGAAAAATCAGGACAGCAAAACTTTGCAATCAGATAAGTCCAGTAAAAGCACCAGAAGCAGAAGCCTACAAATATGGAAGAAAAATTATCTTATTTCAAGGGTAGAAAAAGGCATCCTTGAATATCTGGAAAGTACTTTCCAAAGAAACACACCGAATCACAGCAAACACAGCGCATGTCCAAAAAATTCTAGCTTCCTTGTCCGTCCCAATTCTCCTGAATGAAGTAAGTAGAAAACCGTCCAACAAATTAAGGCGAAGCTAGTGCTCTCTGAACAATGCAGAAGTTTTATTCCATATGCAAAGCAGTAAAATAATGTACAAAAAAATGAGAATGACATTCCCGGTTACCATGACTTTTCATTAAAATATTTAGAGATAATTCGTTATTATTGGTGTTAGCTCTATGAAGAACCAGTAACCAAACAAAATTCCTTTGAAGGAACTTTAGCTTTCGATGCGTGATTCACTGAAGCAGTAAGAGAATAATGTGAGAAAAGAAAGATTTTCAATAGTCTCCTGAAATATTAAGAGTCAAGATCTCACTATCACTCCTAAAGGAAAGCTGAAAAGAACAGTGAGAAGCAAAGCATGCTCATGCCTCTCTATCATTAGGATCTCTCTACAATGGGATTTCCAAGAAAAGCTTCTCCTTCTTCCAAAAACTAGCAATTGAGCACTATGAAGACCATATAGGCAATGAAGACAAGGATAAGCCATAGAAAATGGAATTTCACATTTCCAAATGCCATCTAAAACTGAACCTGAAACTTGCTTCCAACTTTACATTTGACTCTTGGAAAAAACATAATAGAAATATGAGAAAAATGAATTTCGAAAGGCTCCCTTGGGTCACATTGCTACCTAATTAAGCATTCCAGTTACTCTTTATCATTGTGAGTTTGCGTAAGCCAGAGATGTTTGCAGGAAGTTAAGAAGCATGCACAGATATAGTAGTCTGCTATATCATAGACATAGAAAGTTAATTAAGCATTCCAGTTACTCTTTATCATTGTGAGTTTGCGTAAGCCAGAGATGTTTGCAGGAAGTTAAGAAGCATGCACAGATATAGTAGTCTGCTATATCATAGACATAGAAAGTTAGGGGTACTTAGCCCTGGTGTGCTTTTGTTTAACACACTAGCACAGTAACAGTGTTAACACAATGTTTTACACTGACAGAACACAATCAACATATACATAGTTTCATGCATAGCATAAGATAACAAGAATCACTCTCCTTTGTGGGCTGCCATACATCCCACCCTCCAAAACTGTTGGTTGATAGCTGGGAATTTCTGAGTAATCTCACACTATATCCATCCATGTTCAATCTTGACTTCATGTTCAAGGCTTCGGAACATTTTTTACAAATTTCAACTAGTGCTACTTGCCGCATGGTGTTTTTTTGTGTGTGGCTTTTCAGTCTTTCCTTAAGCATTTTAAGCATTTGAACTCTTATGTTTCTTTAAAAATCTGCAGAATTTCAAATTGGTGGCCTGGTGGAAGAAGTTGCAAAAATCTAGAAATTTGTACATGGTTCTCAGTGCCATGGAACTAATTTATTTCAGCATGCACAGGATGGGGTAGAGAAATGAGGGAGGGAGGCTTGGATAAGTTGATTGGAGTGAGACTAGTTTTGGTGAAGTGAAAATGATCAATTGTTAATGTGAAATATATGAATAAATTCAATTTTTTTTTAAAAATATTTACACTTAATAACTGTGTGAAACTGCATGTCCAAACAGATACAATGTCCTCCAGGTAATGTAGTTTTGGGGTTTTAATTTTGCCTTCTAATCTAATGTTGAAGTCATTAAAAACTACCTGCAGGTGTGTTTTCATTCCAAAGTTTCACAGTTCCAACCACCATTGTTATTTTGTAGTCCCTTGCTCTACTCTCTTCTTTCATTTGATGCTTTGTATGCTGGAATGCAGCAAAGTGCTGCCTTCAAAATACTACGGACTCGTTTGAAAACTGTACCATCAAACTCCTTCAATGGTGAGCAAGTCAAGCGAACATCTTCAGGGAGCCCTTATTCGCAAGTTATGCATCTCGTGCCTAGTGGATCACAAAATATTGAGGATGGTGTCATGAACAAAGACTCAGGGAGCGAGCATTATGGAATGAACTTTGCTGCAAGGCTGCAACAATTTGAGCATATGCAGCAGCAACATCGTATGCATTGGAAAAGTCTGGCACAATCACGCAAAAGTTCATCTTCGATATCAAAGGTTTGTGCACCCTATGAAAGTCTCATTGTCATTCTAAGATTTAAAAGATTCAAAAACTATTCCCTTCACACTCTGGCAGATTTCAGTCATTTTTCCAGCTTGATTCTTGAGCTTTATTAATAATTCAGCAACTGTTTTGAGATTGGGATGTTAGGTGATTGACTGTTAAGAATAGGAATACACGATTAGAAAAGAGCACCCTTAATTGAAAACTGTTAGGGCCATAAGGTCATGAGGAGCCTGTTTAGCCGCTTTGATACTACTATTCATGTGAGCTCTGATGAGTGTTGCGAGAGGCATGTTGGTGCAGCATGGGAGAAAAGCATCAAAGATGGTAGTGTTCGTCCAAAAGCATCATAGATGGTAGTGTTTTGGACGAACAGATTCATATTCTACTAGGATATATGGAAATCTCTACCTTGTGATTTTTCTTAGATTAGCCTGTTGTTATAATGGCAAACAAATGCCTGCCAGCACCAATTATTTAGAATGGGGACTGTTGATTTCATTTGTAATGTTATAATTAGGTTTTCCCTTGCTAATTTTCAAGGTTCCTACTGGTATAGTTAATATCCATTATCATCTGATGTCATCTGCAGGAGGTGCAAAGACCAGAAGAACCCCGGCAACCTCTGTCTATAGCAGACGGGAACAAAGCTTCATCAAGATCATCACGAAGAGGTCCGGGGCAGTTACAGCTTTAAGTATATGGCCCCTTGGCTCTTGTCGAGGTGACTTACACACCAATCTATGCCTCTGTGAGCCATGGATGAGGTCTGGGGTATAATATGTAAAATTGTAAATCATTGTAGTTTGTATGTTAAACTTGTGGGAGAGGTGGGAAGTGGGGGAAGGGGATTTCAAATCAAGATAAGCCTGGGTTTTCCTGAGCTATTCTTTTCTCCTTAAAGAGGACGGGATGGGTCCCATGTGGTTCTGTTATTTTTTCTTGAAAACCATATGGGCTGGGGGTAGAGATTTGATTTAGAAGCTGCAGGGTTTTCATTAATTTTTTTTTTTGTCTTCAGTATTTTTTTTTGTTGATCTGTGATAATATTATATAATAAGAAAATCAGTTGATTTATGTCCACATTGTACTTTGGCAAGGCTGTGGACGCTTTGTTTAGATTTTGCTATTCCATGCCCTAAAATACTGGGCGTTGTCCTCTGTCAGTGCATTCAGTTGTATGAAGCATGTTTAATTCGTCTCTTGGTTTATTGTTTGTGGCCATCTCAATTATGTATCTTTAGATATTAAGGTTTTTAGGTTGTATTTGGGAGAATGAAATTTAAGTATTAGATCTGAATGTGGGTTTTGGAGAAATATAATATAATTTTGTATTACATTCTAATTTAAGATTTGAATTTCAAGCTCTGGAGACTAGGATTTAATGTCTGACCATGTGCTGCCTAACAAATTAAAGTACCTCGCAGCGTGATAAGAGACAAACTTTTAGGAATGGGACGAAAATTAAATTATAGAAGTAGGTGAAGAAAAGAAAAATGAAAAATACTACATCTTAACTGTATCCAATTTATAATAAAAATATATTGCATCTTTATCCAATTGATAATACGAGTTAACGGTAGCAGTCTATAATTTGATTTCATTTACTTCTCAACTCCTACAATTCCAGTGTCATGGTTATTTTATCTGAATGACCAAACTCTCTGACCATTCTTTACGCATGTTTTCGCTAGTTGGGGTTAATTTAGTTAACAAATCTTGCCTCCATGTCGCATCCAGATATTCAAATCCCACCCAAGTCCTACTTTTTAGTAGGGATCTCAAATTTTTGTCGTGGCTCCGCCACTTACGAGCACCTGGGCGCGAGCGCTCGTACACTAACATAGCTTTAGAAGCCTTCGCACACTCTTGCACATGCGAACCCCCACCATGAAGATGTACGCATTCTAAACTAGCCTTTTATTCTCCCATCCCCTCGCCTCCAATTCACGTAAGTTCCCTTATGATTCCCTTAATTCTCAACCAACTTTGCTTTCAAATGAAAGATCCCTTCATGTGTTGGCATTTTCCCACTATGCCACATGGTCATCTACGCCCCCTCCCTTGCACTCGAACACAACCTATATATTTCAAGCTAGAATTTTTCCCTTTCATTTCTTGAATCCCATCAATGTATGTGATGTTGCTCAGGCTACATGTCTATGTGTTTAATAATTTAGAATGCGAAGAAGTGAGAAGGATTGGTTTGTTGTTATTGATTTATGGCTGTGTGTGTTTATTCTTCAAGGAGCAAAGTGATGTGATCGTGTTGTATTTGCAAGTGAAATTAAAGAGAGAGGGTGAACAAACCTTAGAAGAGGGAGCCTACAGAAAGGAAGGAGTTGGGTATGTGTTTCAGAAACCATAGAATAGGATACCTAGAAAATTAGAGTGTACGTGAGTTTTAAAGATGTATTGAGCCACCTCCTTTTTCAAGAAACTATACTTTTTTCTTATCAAATTTATAATCATCCTCATTTCTCTTGTTAATACATATAATATCTTGTAGGATGCACATTATACCTTGCCTTCAAGGAGAAAGAGAAGGATGCCCATAACTTGAGTGGCTTTCCACCTCCAATAGCCTCAAGTTTGGGCTTAGGAGGTTGAGGTTACCTTAATGACATTGGCATGAATTGAAACCCATGCCTAACAATAGTAACCACAATTAAAATTATTCTTCCTCACATTTTTCATAATTTTGGTTATTGATATCTAGGGGAATAGGGTGATGCACAGTCTTCATCAATACAAAGTTCGAGTGCAAGGATATATGACCATAATTCATAATGGATATGCTAGTATTGACCCAATCATACTAATTGTACATTGTTTTTGAAATAGGCAAATATCAATTTCTCCACTATTGCACCATACCATGTCTCACTAACACCATGAATGGGAGCTTGGAGTTTAGACCTCATATTTTTTTTGGAATCTGTGTGAATTTAGATAAAATGTAAAACAAAATTATTTTGAATTTCATCCAAATTCACCCTAAATCCAAGATGTGAAATCCAACCTTCCAAACACAACTTAAGTGTATTTGTGATCAATTAGTATAAAATAAATATTGCTTTGAGTAATAAATCAAGTTTTCCAACTATGCTCCCCTCAATGTTTCAATTTAGATGTTATCGTTATTGATTTGCTACTTGCCTGTGTTTGGATAAAGTTTCTTGGTATAACTGCGTCAAACTTTGTCGTCATCCTATTTTATCATATTAGACAAGTTAAGGACACATACTTACACAAATAGATAAGGTTTCTCTTAGGCACCTTTGTTCATCTAATATTATATTTGCTTGTTGCTTTGATTCAACAATCAAAAGACAATTGCAAAGTTTTTATTGCAATCTGCTAGCTGTGAACATACACTATGAGTGCGCTGCATAACCTAGCTTTTAGGGAGAAAATAAGAGAGTTTAGATAATAAGTTGTGGTATTTTTTTTTCAATAAATATAAATTTACTAGTAACTTATTACTTGATAATTTTATTTTTCACTTTAACTTTGTAAGAGGAGGACATTTTAGAAGAATGAGGGGGAAAATACAGGTTGAATACTATATTGCGTCCTTTTGAGTGATAGTAAAGATACTATTACATATAATATTTGGTTTAAGTTCCTCAAATGTTTGTATACAAATTGTAGAATTCCATATTTTATAGTTTCTTTAATGTTCTTCTGCATTATATATATTTTTATTCTCTAAAAATATCCCTTCTTATATTTATGTTTCAGAGTTGCTTGGAGGAACCATGCAAATATTAGAATATAAGAATGTTATAGAGTTAAGATTTGTATAAAAATCAATGTTAAAGAAGGATGATTTAAATTTAAATCCACTAAATATTGACATGTATTTGGCAATTTAATGTATTTGAATTTATGGGTTTGATACATTCTTTAATAATATTTTTTAGTCACTTTTTTTCTATAGATGATTGAACATATTTGGCATGTTCTGCAATATATATTCAAGTAACATAATTATTATATTCAAGTTTAATTGGTATGGCCATTGCCTATTTAGGTTTTGTAGGCCCAAACATTAATTCCCATCCTGCCATTGATTGTTGATGCAAAAAGAAGATGTTTTAGTTGCTTTCTATTAGAGAACTCATTCTCCAAACCTAGGTGTCAAGGAGAGAGAGCTAAGGAGATCTTATACTGGCTTTGGAACTGCTCATAGAGATGACGTGGGATTGGAAACATACTAATACTCCCCCTCGAGCCCATGGGAGAAATGAGGCGAGGAGAGCCCATGGGGGGAAATGAGGCGAAGAGAAGTCCAACCCACGGAGGAGCCAAGCAGCCCAAGGTCTAACTCTGATACCATGTTAAAGAATTCATCCTTAAAACCTAGGTGTTAAGGAGAGAGAGTTAAGAGGATCTTATACTAGCTTTGAAATTGCTCACAGAGACGATGTGAGACTGGACGAACATTAATACTTCCCCTCGAGCCCATGGGGGAAATGAGGCGATGAGAGCCCATGGGGGAAAAATGAGGCGAGGAGAAGTCCAACCCACGGAGGAGCTAAGCAGCCTAAGACCTAACTCTGATACTATGTTAGAGAGCTCATTCTCAAAACCTAGGTGTTAAGGAAAGATAGCTAAGAGGATCTTATACTAGCTTTGAAACTACTCACAGAGACGATGTGGGACTGGACGGACACTAATACTTTCTCTTCCAAATTTTATATATATAAATATATATATTTTGCTACTACAGCTTGCAACAACCTGCTTATTTTCGCTATTTATTTTTTTTCACATAGTATTTATAATAATTCTAATATCCTGCTAAACTGTCATAGTCATGATCAACCTAGAACTATGAGTACCAGGGATATACCCGTCATACATTTTTAATACCTAAGCAGCGGACAACATATATTACATGCATGCCATGCCACATCAACCATGACACCAGAGTTATACTAAATCTGTTATATATATACAAACGTCCCAAAAAGACCATCAAGGTATCCTAGGATCTTAACCCAAAACCAAGCTGACCCTAGCTCAAAAACTTACTCTTCTGACAGGGCAACTCAGTCAACCTCTACTGCTGCAGGGCTTTATTCGCCCTTCTGCTTGGATTTCCTAAAATATTGTAATGCTGGGGTAAGACACCTCAGTAAGGGGGATAAACTAATATCAGTGTGGCAACATGATTATTTTCGTGTTATACATATAAACAGTACATAATTCATATTGGGAAAAAACAGTTTGTATCATATCTGAATAAAACATGATTTGTCATAACATAGTTTAACATACTACATTTATGTACAGAAAAATTCATCTTATATAACTATACCATATTGAAATATTACTCAAGATAGATAGCTAGTTGTTGTTATGTCTTACCCCCCCACATGACAGGGTTGTGCGGCACGTAGGCGAGACCTAGCAATGGCTGGCCGATCATGCTAAGTCAAACATAGGTGTGTAAGTACGATGGGATTGTTCCACCTGTGCTGGACTACCAGGGGAACTACAACACTCTCATAAAGCCACAGCGACTGCCATCTCCCACACTCTATTTGAGATGTGTGGTAGCACTAACATAAACATAACCATGAACATATAGCTACGATACTCTACTTCTTGAAACTAAATTAAGCCATCCTGGTTCTAATAACATATAATACATTTCATGATATTGAAACAAAGCAGTTTCATATTTCAGAATAAAACATGACCTGACAATATTTTCTTGAATCTTGACATAACATGCATAATTACGATATTTGCACCGTCATATCATAACATATAAATCATGGCTCTGGCGTTGGCATATCATAACATATTAAACATGGAAGTCTTGTACTATTAAACATAATATTCTTAAAACCATATATCCTGTACTGTTTTTATGGTTTTCCTGAAAACTATTATATCATGCTTATCTTGGAAACATCATAATATTTTAGTATAAAATTTTTTCATGGAAGTATTATACTCATGCCACACAAACGTAAGTAGCCTTCTAAACTCATAATTTGTTCTGAAATCATATTTTCTTATAAAATGTGTTAAAACCATTTCCCTGTTCAACAGCAGTATTCCCAAACATAGTTCTATATCAGTCGTATTTTTTTTTTTTGTAAATAACTGCTGTATGACAATAAATAATTTCATGAAAAATGCTAAGCAGAATACAATACCAGAGTATATGAATGGATATTGATGAGATATAAGCCAGTTGTTGTTAGAGGATGAGACTAGAATTTAAGGTTCTGTCTTGCAACCTGCAAGTAGGGGTTCTGTGGTTGTTTCTGTGTTTTTCCTGGGGTGGCGATTCTAAGAAAATCATGGATACTATCACTGGGTCTTGTTTTGGGTGGTAGGACTGAATTCTAAATGGGAATTGAGAATAATAAAATAGATGATTTTAGAAGGATATTTTATAAGTTATAGTTTGATGAATATATTGATTGTGTGATAATGATGAAATTCTAAGATTGGCTGTTTCCTTTTCAGGATGGACCTTGGGAACAGTGACAAGAATACTGGGGGTGATGGATAACGACCTTCCAGTATGGGGGGCAGAGATTTTGACGCAGTATTGCGTAGTGTCACTCAGCAAGTAATGGCTGAGATGGCTAGGAGTTCGGGGGAGTGGAGCTACATGATCGAATAGTTTACGCATATGAGATCCCCATCCTTTTTTGGAGGAGTAGACCCGATAGTGGCTGAGAATTGGGTCTAGGACGTTGAGGACATGTTGGTAGTGCTCCCGTGTACAAAAGAACAGAAGGTGTCATTTGCAAGACTCAAGCTGACCGGGGAAGCAAAACGCTGGTGAAGATCAGTGAGGTTGATTGAGGAGCAAAGACTGGATCCTACACTGGTGACGTGGAGTCAGTTCAAGGAATTATTTTTCGAGCTATATTTTCCTACTCTCGTCCAAAGTATGAAGGTAGCAGAGTTCTTACACCTAACTCTGGGGCAGATGATGGTGCAGTAGTACGAAGTCCAATTTATTGAGCTCTCACGGTTTGCCCCACATTTGGCACTAGATGAGGAGAAGAAGGTGAGAAAGTTTGAGAAGGGCCTTAGATAGAATGTATTCGAGCAAGTCATAGGTTTTTGGGCCCAAACATTTGCTGAGGTTGTGGATAGAGCTGCAGTGATCGAGAGTGGTATGCAGAGAGGCATCGTAGCTTAGAGTCAAGGGAAGAGGCCGATACCTTCAGAGTTTCAGGTAGGGTGCAGTCGAGGGCCCTGGAGGAGGCAGGAAAATAGAGGAGGATGGAGACTGGGAGGAGGATATCGAGTAGGACAGGGTAGATAGATGCCCCACATGTTATAGAAGGCACTCGAGAGAATGCCAGCTTAGGGACTGGGACATATGATGAGGGATTGTTGTGCACCGTCGACGACAGTGCCTGCTCCGAGACCGTATAGAGGAGGTCATCAAGCACCTCGTGGTGGTCAGCAAAGGAATAATGCCCCAGCTCGAGTCTACATGTAAAAATTTTAAAAAAAAATTAATTAATTAATTAATTGGATTTTAAAAAAAGAAAAAATAATAATTAAAATTTATTTTTATTTTTTAAAAAATATATTATTATTAATATTAATTAAATATATTATTATTATTATTATTATCCTGAAGCTAGAAGCTTTAGGAGATTTAGTTTTTTCTTTTAGTTTTTTGTTCTTTTCTTCTTTTCCTGCGTGCGCAAGTCCTCTCTCTCTCCTCTCATTCTCTCTCCCTCTCTCCTTGGTTTTGTGGTGGATTTTTACCCGATCGAAAATTAGAAGATACCGCTGGACTCCATTCTCCACTGCCGTTATTTCTACCGAAGCGGATCGGTGGTAGGAGCGGCGTAGACATATTTCTTGGGGTAAGCCAATTTCCCATTTTTCTTTAATTTTTTACAAATTATAAGTCCAATTGATGAACAGACACCACCACGAGAATCTAGGGATGATTCACTACAAGTCTGGCGAGACTCTCAATAAGTCAGGTAAGGAGAATAAATTATAACAGTATTTTTAGAACTATTGTTTAAATTAATATGTGAAAATGTGCTTATGATATTTTGTCTGGAATTATTACGATATAAATATCAGATAAGTTATGTGGCATTTGAATGATTTTAAATTGTGATATTTTGGAGTGAAAATAATATGTTATGAATATTAGATGAAAATTGTATGGCACATGACATGTGTTGAAACATGTGAAATATAACGATGGGTATTTTATAAGAAAATATTGAAATGAGAATGATTGATGTGATTAGTGAAAAATAATGAAATGTGATATTTATATGTGAGTGGAAATTATTTGCATGAAAAATGAGTTTGTACAAATTACCGGTATTAGTATTTTGGGAAAATGTGAAAAATACGTGAAATATGATATATTTTATTACGAGATGATGAAATGTGCACAGAAAATGATGAGAAAATTTATATTGAACTGAATTGTGATATACTGGAATATGATTGATGAAATGCCAACACCGCATAATGATTGCGGGTATGTGGTAGTGAAACCTGATGGATGGTTATGATATTGAGCACGGTATCGTTGCTAGTGGTGTTAGTGCAACCACATGGACTCTTGGAGCATGTGGTGTGACAGTCGACTGAGCCATTTTGTAGGGTTGTTGGGCCCCCTGAGTCCGGATCAGGGTTATAGGCCAATCAGTCGTACTGTAGAGGTGATATGTGATATGATATTTGACCTAACTAGGTCGGCCAACCGCGGTTAGATCCAGCCTTTGGGCCGCACAACCTTGACCATGGGGGAAACATGACATGGATAGAAAGATCCTCAGGATGACCATGAGTTACAGACGCGATGTTGGTATTTGATACCAAGGATACTCATGAGCCAAAAGGTAAAATGAAAATGGAAAGTGAAAGAATGATAAAATTGGCTAAACTAAGAAATGAAAGAAAGAATGGAAATTGAGAAATAAAAAATGTTAAATATGAGAAATGAACTGTGTGAGTTGATGAGATAAGTAATTAAGGCGAAGTGAAACTCTCCGCCTGAGGGCTTACTGAGTAAGGTGAGTGCCCTGATAGGTATCAGATGTGGCCATACCCGCTTGCATAACGTGTTAGGGTAGAGGGAAGCTACCTATATGGGCGGGTAATCTTCCCTATTATCAGGAACTTCGCAGATAATTATGTGTTGGAAATCATTGAATTTGAGAAATAGTTTAAAGCATATAAAATCTTGTGTTTTATATCTATATGATTATGAGAATGTGAATATCAGTGTATTTTCTCAGATGAAATGTTGTTTTGAAAAGTAAAGCATGTTATAATTGAACTCAGATGGCCACACATTGCAAATAATTTATTCCTTCTTACTGAAATGTGTCTCACCCAAATTATCTAAATTTTTCAGGGAACAGAGACCGACCAAGTGATAGAGCTCCGTGATAGTAGGGAGTTGGAACCTTGATATATATGGTGAGTTTGGACTAAGGACATGTGATTCACTAGCGTTGTATTGTTTTTGGGTATGAGATAGTATTATGTATATGTGTATATTGATACTCTGGGTATTGTATTTTGAGTGATATGTATATACTGTCTTCCGCTGTTAGGTTGTATAATAAAATGACTATCTACCCGATAACCATTGCGAGTCGGGTTGTATGAATGGTGGTAGGATTGTTGATGTGGCCGATTTTTGGATGTTGTTGATGACGTGTAAATTATTTATTATTGTTTATGAAAAGGAAAAAAAATTGTACGAAAATCAGGGTGTCACACTACGCATTGATACCGGGGGATGCGAAGGTGGCTAGAGACATCGTGATAGGTACCATTTCAATTCTATCATTTAAAGCTACTGCATTGTTTGATTCTAGGGCGACTCATTCCTTCATCACCCTAGAATTTGTAAAATTGTATAGGTTTGAAACTCAGCAGTTGGGGGTTAGTTTATCAGTAGCTACACCGACAGGGACTGTGGGGACATGTGATAAAGTACTTAGCAATTGTCCAGTGTGTATTCAGGGGAGGATTTTAATGGTTGATCTAGTTGTCTTGGATATGCATGGATTCGAGGTGATATTGTGTATGGACTGGCTAGCTGTTCACTATGCCAGTATAGATTGTTATCAGAAAGAGATTGTGTTCAAACCTCCAGGAGGACAGGAGTATCAGTTTGTAGGGTCTTGTGTGCGTACCCCACCACAGTTGTTATCTGCCATTCAAGTGAGGCGATTGCTGTTAGATGGTTGTTAGGGTTTTGTGGCCTGTGTAAAGGCGGTATCAGAGGGTGAGTTGAGGATGGAGGATATCCCGATAGTAAGGTATTTTCTTGATGTTTTTCCCAAGGATTTTCCAGGACTACCTCTTGATCGTGAGGTAGAATTTTCTATTGATCTAGTATCGGGGACAGTGCCTATTTTGAAAGCGCCGTACAGAATGACATCGGTTGAACTAAAAGAATTGAAGGATCAGTTGCAAGAACTATTGGATAGGGGATTTATTTGGCCCAACGTGTTGCCCTGGGGAGTGCCGGTATTATTTGTGAAAAATAAAGATAGGTCGATGAGAATGTGCATCGACTACTGTGAAATTAATAAAGTGATTGTCAAGAATAAATACCCGCTTCCCTGCATCAACGATTTGTTTGATCAACTACAGGAGACATACGTTTTCTCAAAGATAGATTTATGGTCTAGGTATCATCAAGTAAAATTCAGATTAGAGAATGTTTCTAAGACGATATTTAGGACTTGGTATGGCCATTACGAATTCTTGGTTATGCCATTTGGATTGACAAATGCCCCCGCGGTATTTATAGATTTGATGAACAGGGTATTTCATTAGTATTTGGATCAGTTCGTGGTGGTATTTATTGACGATATACTATGTATTCAAAGAGCCCAGAGGAACACAAGGAACATCTAAGGATAGTACTTCAGATACTGAGGGAAAGGAAAATATTTGCAAAATTTAAGAAGTGCGAATTCTGGCTAGTGCAGGTTACCTTCCTTGGACATGTGATCTCCAGAGGTGGTATCTCAGTAGACCTGAGTAAGTTCGAGGCGGTAGTAGATTGGGTACGACCAAAGAATGTGCAGAAAATCAGAAGTGGGTTTGGCTAGATACTATCGCAGGTTTGTTGAGGGTTTCTTTAAATAGTTTGGTCCGTTGACAAGCTTGACCAGGAAAGGGGTAAAGTTTGAATGGTTTGATGAATGTGAGCAGAGCTTCCAAGAGCATAAGCAGCGACTCATCATTGCACCGGTGTTGACAATTCCTTCAGGTGAGAAGGGTTTTGTGATCTACAATGATGCATTGCATAAAGGGCTTGGCTTTGTTATGATGTAGCAGGGGAGAGTTATAGAATATGCCTCACGTCAGTTGAAAGATTATGAGAAGAATGACCCTATCCATGATTTGGAGCTGGCAGTGGTTGTGTACGCACTAAAGATTTGGCGGCATTATCTTTATGGGGGTAGGTGTGAAATTTTTACTGACCATAAGAGTTTGAAATACTTTTTCACGCAGAAAGAGTTGAACATGAGGTAGAGGAGATGATTAGAGATGATAAAGAATTACAATTACACCATTAGTTACCACCTAGGAAAGGCAAATTTGGTGGCTGATGCCTTGAGTCGAAAATCAGTGGGTGCCTTAGTATCTCTAGTGGTGATTTAGCATCTGGTTCAGATGAATTTGTAAAGAATGGGGATAGAACTCATAGAGGGTGACCATAATACATTTATTGCAAATTTGGTGTTGCAACTGACTCTATAGGAAAGAATTAAAGCGGCATAGAGGAGTGATGCAAAACTAGTAAAGCTGATAGAGAAAGTATAGGATGGTCTAGAGGAAGATTTCAGTATCTCAGATGATGGGGCCTTGAGGTTCCGTACCAGGTTATGTGTACCCACCAATCCTGAGATTAAGAAAGTGATTTTGGAGGAAGCACACCGATCCTTGTATATGGTACATCCTGGTAGCACTAAAATGTGCAGGGATCTTTGGGATTCGTTTTAGTGGAGCAAAATGAAAAGAGAAATTGCCGAGTTTGTAGCACAGTGTTTGACATGTCAACAGGTGAAAGCTGAGCATTAGAGACCGGCGGGGTCATTGTAGCTGCTGTATATTCTTGAGTGGAAGTGGGAGCATATAGCGATGAATTTTGTCACTGGGTTACCGCTGGCACTTCACAAACAGGACACCATTTGGGTAGTGGTGGATCAACTTACGAAGACTGCCCATTTCTTGTCTATTAGAGTTAACTAGTCCTTAAACCGATTGACATTCATGAGGTAGTGAGAATGCAAGGCATGCCAGTGTCCATAGTTTCAGATCGAGACCCATGATTCACATCCCATTTTTGGAGGAGTTTGCAAGAGGCCATGGGTTCTCCATTGTCATTCAGCACTGCATTTCATCCTCAGAAAGATGGACAGACAGATAGGATGATACATATATTGGAGGATATGTTACGTGCATGCCTTCTGGACTTTTGAGGCAATTGGTTGCGGTTAATACCGTTAGTCGAGTTTGCGTATAATAATAGTTATCAAACTAGCATAGGGATGACACCATTTAAGGCATTATATGGCAGGAGGTTTCGATCCCCATTATATTGGGATGATATCGGAGAGAGACAGATATTGGGGTCAGAGCTGATATAGCAGACTCAGGATAAAGTTAGATGACTCACTTCTAAAAATGAGTAGCACTATGGATATCCCAAGTATAGGAGTTACGTCGTGTAATAATTAGCTCAAACAGGCCAGAACGTCTCCTTAGGGAATGTAGATTAGTTTTAAACTAGCACAAAACAGGAAGAAGAAAATAAGAAAACAATTTTACTGAACATGGTTTAGACTCAGTTTCTTGGGGTTTGCAAAAATTTGTGAGAAAATTAAAACAAGCGAATGAACTAAATTTAAACAAAATCCTAAAAGAAGATAAATTAACCTACACAAAGTCTCAAACTTAGAAAAATGCTTAAACAAATTAAATTCACATTAAAAATGAGCTCACATGAAAATCAACCCAACAAGAAAGTATTCAAGGCAATTTTTTAAAATGATCTTTAAACAAACATAACATGCATAAAATAAATGACAAGAAATGATCCAAGCTTCAAATATTCAAATAACGAACCAAAATGAAAATTCCATTAGTCTAATGTGAGCATTCAACAAATAAAATAAACTCAAACAATAATACCTTAAACAAACAGAAATTTAACCCAACATTAACTTTAAATTAAGCAAAGTAAACTTAACAATAAGGTACTTAAAACACATATTAAATTGACACAAGATAAAAAAGAGAGAGAGAGAATAAAAAAATAAAAGTAAATATAACATTCCAATGAAACAAACTTAGCATTAACTTAATTACAATTAAAATTAATCCACCAATGTTTTTAAACATAAATAAGTCCAATATTAACTCTAAGAAAAAATATTCACTGCAATAATAAATTGAAATTAAATATTTAAACATGTATTGAAATGACAAAATAAAACAAATAACAATAAACAACTAATTAATAAAAGAGACTAGGAAGAGAGAGAGAGAGAGAGAGAGAGAGAGAGAGAGAGAGAGAGAGAGAGAGAGAGTCAGGTCTCCTCCTTGCTGTTGTGTGTAGCGCTGGACCCTCAGCAAAGAAAACCCCAGCAACCCCCCCAACTACTCCCTAGAAAACCCTACGCTCCCCTTTCCTTCCATACCCCCCCCCCCTCTTTTACTTTTCTTTTACTTTTTACCTTCCAATCCCTCAGCCTACACAACCAACACACCAAGACACACACACACACACACACATGGGCTTGCATGGCTGGGTCACATCAAGACCCGACCTTGCTTGCTGTTGTGTGCAGCGCTGGACCCTCAGCAAAGAAAACCCCAGCAACCCCCCCAACTACTCCCCCGAAAACCCTACGCTCCCTTTTCCTTCTATACCCCCCTCTTTTACTTTTCTTTTACTTTTTACCTTCCAATCACCCAGCCTACACGACCAACACACCAAGACACACACACACACATGGGCTTGCATGGTTGGGTCACATCAAGACCCAACCTTGTTTTTTTTCTCTTTCCCAATTTTACTCCAGTACGCACAAATTCATGGCCCATCCTTCACACTGCAGCAGCCCATCAAGCCAGCCCACTTATTTTGCATTTTAGAAAAGCCCTCCAGCACACATTCACGGGTTGTTAACCTTTGCATAGCTGGGTCACATCAAAGACCCGACCCACTTTTTTATTTTATTTTCTTGTTTCTTCTTTTTTCTTTTTTTGTTTTCCAGCACACAAGCCTGATTTCAACCTTCCTACAGCCCATAGCTCTCAAAATTCCAAACATGAAAGTTGTAGAGAATTTCCTCGACTTTCCACAGAATTTTGAATTATCTCGATCAAAGCTCGGACGAGAAAGTAACATCCATATTACGAAGTAGTGTCGAAAACAACCTCTCTTTGCGTGCATGGCTCAGTTTCCGAAAATTATCCTTTCAATGTCTATGAAAATCCCGAATGCTCACGGTCTTGATTTGGACTCCGCCTCACATATATGACACCTCTTCATGTTCACGACCCGCGTACATCTTTAATGTCCAAAAATTGTCCTGCAATAATAGGACACGAATGACCGTAAATTTATGACAAAAATAGGCTATTTATCTCAAGATTATCAAATGAGCTTGACGTTAAAATATTAGACATAATTAGGCATTTAATTAAAATTATAATCATCAATGCATGAATTTAAACACTTAATTACGCATTTTTGACGCGTAATCATTAGACTAATCAGAGATAGAATCAGTGCAGCGCAGAACCGATAAAAGAGTTATGCTGATACTCGCCAGCGAGAGTTGAAGTTTGACACCGAGGATCATGTGTTCTTAAGAGTGGCACCGTTAAAAGATGTTATGAGATTCGGAAGGAAGGGTAAACTGAGCCTTAGGTATATTGGGTCATTTGAGATTTTGGAGAGAGTGGGTCCAATTGCTTATAGGTTGGCTCTGCCAGCTGCTTTGTCTAGAATCCATGATGTATTTCACATTTCGATGTTAAGGAAAAACATCGCGGACCCCTCCTATGTGATCAGATATGAGGCATTGGAGCTCAATGATGTTTTGTCTTATGAAGAAGCGCTAGTGCAGGCTTTGGATTGGAAAGAACAGGAGTTACGTACGAAAAGTATACAGTTGGTAAAAGTTTTGTGGTGCAACCATGTAGTAGAGGAGGCTTCTTGGGAGTTAAAGGAGCAGATGCGCTAGAGATATCCACATCTGTTCGGCGGGAATTAGGGTTAAGGTATGTAATTTAATTTGTATAATGTAGATTAGGTAGTGTTTAGATTTTAATGGTTTTGGGGAGAATTTTATTTCAATGGTTGTAATCTCCTAGAACCCCTTGGTAACCACGGTATTCCTTTGCCACAAGTGAGGGTAAGTAATAAAATAAGTAGTTGATTTTTCCTCAAAAGATGACGTTCAATACAGATAGTAAATTTCGAGGAAGAAATTTTATAAGGAGAGGAGAATGTAGAGACGCTAAGAATTATAAAAATTAAGTAAATAAAATAAATGAGAGAAAATGATTTTTCTAAAGGTCCTTAGCAGGGTCTCGTTGACGAACGCAGAATGCTCGTCGACAAGTAACCTTCATGGGCACATTGATGAGGACACGTGTCTTATCGACGAAGAGTTACTGAGAGGGGTGATTTCAGGACATTCAGGCTCATCGACGAATCGATAGTCTTCGTCGACGAACTCCCTTCTTGGGCTCGCTGATGAGGTGTCGTGTCTCATCGACGATGCCACGTGGACAACACTCTATTTATAGGCCGAAATCGGGAATTAGCAAGGAAGTTAGATTTTTTTCTCACATTTTCTCTCTCCAGTTCGGGTTCTCTACCTTCTCTCTAAATTTTCGGCCCCGATCTTCCCCGGTTTGACGATCAGAAGCCGCCACGTTGATCTTGAGGAGATTCTCTACAAGTCTGGCGGAGTAGATTTTCGATTAGGCCAACTTGGGCACCATCCCAAAATTAGGGTAAGTTAGAGATTTAAGGGTATTATGAGTTGTTTGGAGTATTTGAAATGTAGGTAGTATTATACTAAAATTGTTGTGGGAAATGAGTTGATTAATTTGGTAAAAATATGATTTTTAGGCTTTTGAGTTGGGAACGCCAAGGAGCGTCAAATTGGGTGTTGTTGTGAGCATCTCAGTAAGCCAGATAAGGGGAATAAATTATAGCATGTATTTTTGTGAAAAACTGGTGTTAGCTTTACTGTGATCCCAACAGGGGGGGTGAATTGGTATTTTTAAAATTTAACCCTTAGGTATTCCTCTTAACAGTAGTATGTTCATAACCCTATGGTCAATCTAGTGCAAGTAATATAAATATATCAGAAATTAAATAAAGCAATTTAATCAATCACATAAGCACCAGAAAGTAGTAAAGAGAGGGTGACACGTAGATATGTTATCGAGGTTCGGCCAACTGCCTATGTCCTCACCTTGGCTAACTAGCACAAGGATTACCACAATAACTTGTTCACTTAAACAGGTGGAGCGGCACCTATACAAACCAGGTCAATTAGTACAAGGCTGATCTCAACCTTTACACCGATCCTTATCGGGTTGGATTACCGCCCCCTCAGGCCACGCCTGGAAGTACTCAGATTTACAATCAAATGGTACAATATAAAAGTGCTTTCACGTAAAGCAAATTTGTACCCAAATGCGTTCAATCACATACACCACAGATGATTTAAAATGTAAGCTCAGTGTGGTCTAAATATTCAAACTCTCAAATATATTTTCTATCAGTGTAATGCGTACGTGAGAGTATGAACAACAATTTGTGTATCTCACAATATTAAATCAACCGAGTTCACACAGAATATCAAACAAGCCTCAAGAATATCAATTAGCAGAATATCTCAATCACATGAATATGTATATGCTTGGATTGCAAAATAGATAATCTTTGTGTTCAACAAATAATATGTGAGTGAATAAATATTGCAAGAAAGATGTTTCACCTCAAAAACAAATATCTCTTCAAATGTTTTTCAAGATAAAGCACAATAGATATTTGTAAATGATTTTGAAAATATTTTGCAACCAAAAGCAAATAAGAGCTTGTGAAGATGTTGCAACGAATATACAATCTCAGAAGATCTAATGAAGTCTTCTTAGGATGAACTTATCCTTTTGGTTTGGCTCTCAATAAAAAATGAATCAATCTCACAACAATGAGGAGCAAACCTTCCTATTTAAACACTCAAGAACACTAATAGATGATTTAGTAACTTTTGAAGGTAAGCTAGAGTGATGTAAGTGAAAATATGAGCAGTAGGAGTAGAATAGAGTGTTTTTGCTTGAGAGAAAATTTTTGCTTTTTATTTGCTAATCAGATTACTAATTTTCCCAAATGAAGGGGTATATATAGACACCCCATGATTTTTGATCGTTGGGGACCTATAAGGAATTGTTAGAAAAATTTAATGACATTTTAAGTATTTTAACCCTGTTTAAAAAATATTTAACCGTGGTAAAAATCAAGGCAACCGAGAGGTCCGGTCGACCAAAACAGTTTTGTCAATCAGGAGATTTTTGAACTGAAGGCTCGGTCGATTGAAAGTGAGCAATTTTCCATTTCTCTGAGGTTCGGTTGACCAGGCCATTTTGAACTAGCTGGTTCGGTTGACCAGACCGTTGGGATTTTTCCCGAGGACCCTCGGTTGACCAGGTAGTTAGAGTACATTTTTTGCTCGGTCGACCAGATGGTCAAATTATTGACCAGAAAGGGTTTCAATCAACCGGGGAGTTTTGAACTAGATTAGTTCGGTCGACCAAGGCCTTGGTCAACTGTTGACCAAGACCTGTTTCGGTCGACCAGGGTAGAATGAACTGCCTTGGCTGATCGACCGAAAGTGCACAATGTGTGCATTTTTGTGCAGTCTTGAAACATACAAACCCTATTCAAGTGCTTAATACATGCAAGTGCAAATGTGAGTGTCCTAAGGTCACTTGAGGTCCAATTTTGAATACATCGAAAAAGTCCGATGTCGGTCGACCGAAGGGAAATCCCTAAGGTCATTCTACGGTCACTTTTAGTTCGTATTCGGTTTGAGCTTACATAATAAACCATGCATGTGTTGTGTGTGCTTATTGCAAACCAAATATCCTAATTACTATTACAGACCAATTTCCTTATTGAATATATATATTACAACTGAGAGACATGAATTTGTCTTCAAACTTTAAGCTTTCACGTGCCATCAATGTATCTGCTAATATAGACCTGCACATGAACTAAATATTCATTAAACACATGAGTATTTGTCATTATCAAAATCGGGCGTGACCGATTAGGTCAACATTCTCCCTTTTTTTGATGATGACAAATACAATTGGCAAAAATATGGAATTAAGCCGAAGAAGGCTCCCCCTCGCAATATGCATCCAATGTATTTTTAAACAAACCCATTATTTTTGCCCCCTTTCCCTCTCCCCCTTTTGGCAACAGCAAAAAGGGCCATTTGAATTAAAATCCTATGCAATGGGTGATTATTACATTTATACAATAATAATTTTGGAAAGAATTTTTGAAAATTTTGGCAGAGTGCCGTTTGTAAATCAGACTTTCCAAAAGAAAACATGTATAAGTGTAACCTGTTTGAGTTGAAATTTCCTAGTAATTTATCCACAACAACTCAAACAGTTCAGTATGGTTCAATCAAGCAAATAAAATATCAATATGAACATGAATTGGACAAATTTGGCTACACAGATGATAATCAATATAAGCATGCAATAGATATATATTTGACATATGCACACAATCAACAGTCAACTTTCACAAAGTCTAAGGCAAGAAGATAAGTCAACAATAGAATTAGTTGTTAAGACTTGGAAAGTTCCCATGAGAGAGTTCCCCCTAAATTTATGCAAGTTATGAAACATTTAAGTTTAGGAAGTTTCTCTACTATGCATTAAGCCTAACTCACGTCTAATTTGTACGAATCTATCCTTAGGTAGTGGTTTAGTGAATATGTCGGCCCACTGTTCATTAGTGCATACAAACTCAAGTGCAATATCTCCTTTTTGTACATGATCACGTAGAAAATGATGTATAATCTCAATGTGTTTAGTTCGTGAATGTGAGATAGGATTTTTAGAGATGTTGATTGCACTAGTATTGTCACATTTAATCAGTATTGTTTCATAGTGAAATCCAAAATCCACAAGTTGTTTCATATAAAGAGTTCGTGCACAAAAACTTCCAGCCGCAATGTATTCTGCTTCGGCTGTGGATAAGACAGCTGAGTTATGCTTCTTGGAGAACCAAGAAACAAGAGATTGTCCTAAGTAATGACAAGTGTCGCTAGTGCTTTTTCTATCAACCTTACTACTGACAAAGTCAGCATCAGTGTAACTAACAATCTCAAAGGTAGTATGCTTAGGATACCACAAGCCTAACTCTATAGTCCCAACTAGATACCTAAGGATTCGTTTTACAGCTTTTAAGTGAGATTCCTTAGGGGCAGCTTGAAACCTAGCACACATACACACATTAAACATAATGTCAGGCTTACTAGCAGTGAGATATAGGAGACTCCCAATCATGCCACAATACAATTTTACGTCAACAGGAATTCCTTATTCATCTTTATCAAGTTTAATGGAAGAATTCATAGGTGTACCAAGAATATTACAATCTTCCATATTAAATTTCTTTAGGAAGTCCCTAATGTATTTCGATTGGCATATGAAAGTTCCATGATTAGCTTGCTTAATCTGTAGCCTTAAGAAGAAATTGAGTTCACCCATCATGCTCATTTCAAATTCACTTTGCATGCATTTAGCAAACTCATTACACAACTCATCATTAGTTGCTCCAAAAATGATATCGTTTACATAAATTTGAACAAGGAGCATATCATCATTTTTGGATTTGATGAAGAGCGTAGTCTCAATCTTGCCATGGGTAAACCTATTTTCTAGTAGAAAACCACTAAGCCTCTCATACCAAGCTCTAGGACCTTGTTTTAATCCATACAAGGCTTTAGATAACCGGTAAACATGATCAGGATATTTATGATTTTCAAAACTGGGTGGTTGTTCTACGTATACCTCTTCATTAATGTAGCCATTTAGAAAAATGCTTTTAACATCCATTTGAAACAATTTAAAATTTTTAAAAGCAGCAAAGGCAAGTAGCATACGAATGGCTTCTAATCTAGCAACAGGAGCATATGTTTCATCAAAGTCTATCCCTTCCTATTAGTTATATCCTTGGGCAACTAGTCTAACTTTATTCCTAGTTACTACCCCATTCTTATCTTTCTTATTTCTATATACCCATTTAGTTCCAATGATGGTGTGCTCATTTGGCTTAGGAACTAAGGTCCACACTTTGTTTCTTTCAAATTGATAAGTTTTTCTTGCATGGCATCACCCAAGACTCATCTTCTATGGCTTCTTTAATATTTTTAGGTTCTTCTTGGGATAAGAAAGCAGAATGATTCACTATATTTCCCAAGGAAGATCTTGTGGCTACTCCACGGGATGGTTCGCCTATGATTTGATCTATAGGATGATTTCTAATGAATCTCCAATCTCTAGGCAACTCCTGATTTCCATTTTCATTATCTTCAAGTGATTTTTCATTTGCTTCTTGATTTTCACTTGCATTGTTTTCAATAGACATTTTCTCTAAGCATTTTCTAATATCAATATCATCTTCATCATCTTTATTAGAAAATGAATTAGACTCATCAAACACAACATGAATAGATTCAATGACAGTTAAAGTTCTTTTATTAAAAACCCTATATGTTTTGCTATTTAATGCATATCTTAGGAAGATACCTTCATCAGATTTGGAGTCAAACTTTCCTAGATGTTCATTATCTCTAAGCACAAAGCATTTACAATCAAACACATGAAAATAGGAAATATTAGGCTTATGGTTGTTCCATAATTCTTAAGGGGTTTTATTAATTGATGGTCTAATCAACACCTTATTCATAACATAGCATGCAGTATTAATGGCCTTGGCCCAAAAATATTTAGGTATGTTATGCTCATTCAACATAGTTCTACCCATTTCTTGCAGTGACCTATTCTTTCTTTCTACTACACCATTTTGTTGAGGTGTCCTAGGTGCAGAGAAGTTATGTGATATGCCCTCTAAGTCACAATATTTTTCTATGCTTTCATTTTTGAATTTCGTGCCTCTATTACTTCTTATGTGAGTGATTTTATATCCTTTTTCATTCTGAATTCTCCTACACAATTTGGTGAATTCTTCACATGATTCATTTTTATGTGCAAGAAATAACACCCATGTGAATCTAGAAAAGTCATCTACAATTACAAAAACATAAGATTTACTACCAAGACTTTGTACAGAATTAGGTCCAAATAGATCTAGGTGAAGCATCGCCAAAGGTCTAGTAGTAGATATAAATTTCTTTTTCTTAAAACTAGATTTTGTTTGCTTACCCATTTGACATGCATCACAGATTTTATCCTTTACAAAAGACATTTTAGGCAAACCTTTAACCAATTCCTTTCTAACAAGTTTAGACAATAAATCCATGCTAGCATGTTCTAAACACCTATGCCACAACCAACTAACTTCATTTATAGCAGAAAAACATGTTACTTGTTGTGAAGCTAAATTATCAAGTGAGGTAGTATAGACATTTTCATGTCTATCAGCAGTAAAAAGCACTTTGTGGTTCGTTTTATTTTCTACTATGCATTTTTTATTTTCAAACAATACTTTATATCCTATGTCACACAATTGACTTTTGCTAAGTAGATTATGTTTCAGTCCATCAACCAACAAAACATTATCAATAGTAGGAGAAGAATTTTTACCAACCTTACCTACCCTAATGATGCGTCCTTTGGCATTGTCGCCAAATGTCACATAACCTCCATCCTTGGGAACAATTGAAGTAAATTTTCCCTTGTTGCTGGTCATGTGCTGTGAGCATCCACTATCTAAATACCACCGGTCCTTGGAGGAGGACGATCTTAGGCATACTTGCAAAATAAGCTACGTGACTGATGTTGGTCCCCAAATTTTGTTGGGTCCACGGGGGTTAGTAGCAGGATCTCCCTTAACTACCCATACCTTCCTAATTCTAGCATGCTTATTCTTAAGTGGACAATCAAATTGAATGTGACCAATCTGTTTACATTTAAAACATCTTAATCTACACTTAGGTTCTTTAAGAGGAATATGAGATTTTGACTCACGTGTTAAGTGTCCTAAGTAAAGATTAGGTCGTCTAACATTTTCAATACCATTAAAACCAAGACCCTCTTTACTTAAGGAGTTTCTTTGAGCACCAAGTAATTTTTCAAAATTTTCTTTGCCCTTAGAAAATTTAAAAATAATTTTGGAGCTATCCTCCAATAAGAAGACAATACCTCATCCTTATGTGCCATCAAGCACAGATTAGCGACCTCCGTGTCACTATGATCTGAATCCGAGTTGCTGTTGCTGAATTGGTCCCATGAAGTCCCAACCTTCATGGCTTTCTTCTTTTTCTTAGCCTCCTTTTTCAGCAGTGGGCAGTCGGGTTTGATGTGCCCCACCTTGTTGCATTTATAGCACGTAGGAGCATTTGATTTTTCTTTTCTTTGGCTGGACTCTCCTTTCTTATTAGTAGAGTCTCTATATTTTTTAAATGGCTTCCTGTTCTTCCTGAAAAATATGCTAAACTTTCTAGTTAGCATGGCCATTTCATCATCAGTGTCAGACTCACTGCACTTACTAGGTATGTTATTAGATGCTTTCAGTGCAGTCACTTTCTTAGCCTTATTATGCTCATTAAGTATTTCATTTATGGACAATTCGTAAGTAATCAAGGAACCTATCAATTCATCTAAGGTCATGGTTTTAAGGTCTCTACCCTCAGCAATGGCCGTAGCCTTGGCTTCCCAAACAGGAGGTAAGCCTCTAAGGATCTTCCTAATCATCTCATATGTGGGATAGGTATTTCCTAATGCATGCAGTGAATTTATGATGTGTGTGAATCTAGTGTACATGCTCTGAATGGACTCACCTACATTCATCCTAAAGGCCTCATACTCACTGGTCAACATATCTATCCTACTGTTTTTCACATCTCTAGTACCCTCATATGTGACCTCTAACTTATCACATATTTCTTTTGTAGTAGAACATGCCATAATCCGGTTAAATTCATTTACATCAAGACTATAGTATAAAATATTCATGACAGTGACATTAAGACTAATAGCTTTCATATCATCATCATCATATTCATCCTTAGTTTTAGGAACCTTAGCTGCACCCTCAGTTTTCATAGGGACATAGTTTCCCTTAGAGACAATCCTCCACACCTTCCAATCAGTATTCTGAAGGTAGATGCGCATCCTCTGTTTCTAGAAGGTGTAATTAACACCACTGAAAACAGGAGGTTGTGTGGAAGATGGTCCCTCAGGGAAAGGGGTCACGGAGCTATGAGCCATATGTGATCTTTTTGCAAAATACCAACTAGTCTATGCTACGTGGCTCTGATACCAATAGTTAGCTTTACCGTGATCCCAAGAGGGGGGGTGAATTGGTATTTTTAAAATTTAACCCCTAGGTATTCCTCCTAACAGCAGTATGTTCACAACCCCATGGTCAATTTAGTGCAAGTAATATAAATATATCCAAAATTAAATAAAGCAATTTAATCAATCAGACAAGCACCAAAAAGCAGTAAAGAGCGGGTGACACATAGATATGTTATCGAGGTTCAGCCAACTGCCTACATCCCTGCCTTGGCTAACTAGCACAAGGATTACCACAATAACTTGCTCACTTAAACGGGTGGAGCGGCACCTATACAAACCAGGTCAATTAGGACAGGGTTGACCTTAACCTTTACACCAATCCTTATCGACTTGGATTACCACCCCCTCAGGCCACATCTGGAATCACTCAGATTTACAATCAAATGGTACAATATAAAAGTGCTTTCATGTAAAGCAGATTTGTACCCAAATGCGTTCAATCACATACACCAAATATGATTTAAAATGTAAGCTCAGTGTGGTCTAAATATTCAAACTCTCAAATATATTTTCTATCAGTGTAATGCGTACGTGAGAGTGTGAACAACAATCTGTGTCTCATAATATTAAATCAACCGAGTTCACACAAAATATCAAACAAGCCTCAAGAATATTAATCAGCAGAATATCTCAATCACGTGAATATGTATATGCTTGGATTGTAAAATAGATAATCTTTGTGTTCAACAAATAATATGTGAGTGAATAAATATTGTAAGAAAGATGTTTCACCTCAAAAACAAATATCTCTTCAAATGGTTTTCAAGATAAAGCACAATAGATATTTGTAAATGATTTTGAAAATATTTTGCAACCAAAAGCAAATAAGAGCTTGTGAAGATGTTGCAACGAATATGCAATCTCAGAAGATCTAATGAAGTCTTCTTAGGATGAACTTATTAGCAAAGTCCCCTAAGAATCCTTTTGGTTTGGCTCTCAATAAAAAATGAATCAATCTCACAACAATGAGAGAGCAAACCTTCTTATTTAAACACTCAAGAACACTAACAGATGATTTAGTAACTTTTGAAGGTAAGCTAGAGTGATGCGAATGAAAATATGAGCAGTAGGAGTAGAATAGAGTGTTTTTGCTTGAGAGAAAATTTTTGCTTTTTGTTTGCTAATCAGATTACTAATTTTTCCAAATGAAGGGGTATATATAGACACCCCATGATTTTTTACCGTTGGGGACCTATTAGGAATTGTCAGAAAAGTTTAATAACATTTTAAGTATTTTAACCCTGCTTAAAAAATATTTAACCACGATAAAAATCAGGGCAACCTGAGAGGTCCGGTCGACCAGAACAATTTCGGTCGACCAGATCTCATATTGTTCGGTCAACTGGGAGATTTTTGAACTGCAGGCTCGGTCGACCGAAAATGGGCGATTTCCCATTTCTCCGAGGTTTGATCGATCGGGCCATTTTGAACTGGCTGGTTTGGTCGACCAGACCATTTGGATTTTGCTTAAGGACCCTCGGTCGACCAAGTAGTTGGAGTACATTTTTTGCTCAGTTGATCAGATGGTTAAATTGTTGACCAGAAAGGGTTTCGGTCGACCAAGGAGTTTTGAACTAGATTAGTTCGGACAACCAGGGCCTTGGTCAACTGTTGACCAAGACCTGTTTCGGTCGACCGGGGCAGAATGAACTGCCTTGGCCGATTGACCGAAAGTGCACAATGTGTGCATTTCGGTCCAGTCTTGAAACATACAAACCCTATTGAAGTGCCTAATACATGCAAGTGCAAATGTGAGTTTCCTAAGGTCACTTGGGGTCCAATTTTGAATATACCGAAAAAGACCGGTGTCGGTCGACCGAAGGGAAATCCCTAAGGTCATTCTACGGTCACTTTTAGTTCGTATTCGGTTTGATCTTACATAATAAACCATGCATGTGTTGTGTGTGCTTATTAAAACCAAATATCGTAATTACTATTATAGACCAACTTACCTACTGAATAGATATATATATTCAGTAGGTAAGTTGGTCTGTAATATATATATTAGAACCGAGAGACATGAATTTGTCTTCAAACTTTAAGTTTTCACGTGCCATCAATGTATCTGCTAATATAAACCTGTATATGAACTAGATATTCATTAAATACATGAGTATTTGTCATTATCAAAACCGGACGTGACCGATTAGGTCAACAACTGGGTGAATTAGATGTGAAATGAATTATGATATTTTCCCTAAAATTATTATGATATGATTAATAAATGAAATTTGTGTGGCATATGATCATATGGAAAATGATGAAATGTTAATTGCGATTTCTAGATAATAATGAAATGGGATAAAAGGATGTATGGAAATGATTTTCATGAAAACAGTGAAAGTATGAAATACTGATATTTGTGTATATAGAGAAATGTGAAATTATTTGAAATATGGAAAGGGTTTTATGAAATGAGGTAAATATGAAATATTGATATGTGCATACTGGAAATGATGAAACATGTGATATGTAATATATTTTCATATATATATATATGCATATTGTTATGAAAGGAAACTGGTATTGAAATACTGAGAATTTATTGATAGATAAATGTGGATTTACTGGGAATATTGAAATGTGAACATTGCAACTAACAACTGCAATGAATATTGAATTTGAAAATGCTAATATGAGAAAAGTGAAATAGTGGAAAAGAAAATCCTGATGGAATGGACATGTAAACCCCAGCGATGGGTTATGATATCGAGCACGGTACCGATGCTGGCATATGAAAAGTGCAACCACATGGACTTGTGAAGCGTGTGGCGAGGCAGTACGAATGGGCCAAAGAAGGGTTGTATATTGCCCCATGGATTCCGAACCAGAGTATATGACAGGTCATTCGTTACTATAGACAGGTTTATGGGATTATTTGATCTAATTGGGTCGGCCAACTGTGGTTAGATCCAGCCTTCGGGCTGCACAGCCCTGACCATGGGGGGAAGCATGGCGTGGATAAAAATCCTCAGGGTAGCCATGAGTTACAGACATGGGTGTATGGATTACCAAGTATACTCATGTGCTAGATATGGAAATGGAAATAGAAAATGGAAAAGAAGTGAGAATATGGAAATGAAATGAAAATGAGAAATGATATTGCGTGAGTCAATAAATAATTAAAGCGAAGTAAGACACACCGCATGAGGGCTTACTGAGTTAGGTGAGTGCTCTGATAAGTATCAGTTGTAACTGATCCCGAGTTAATCGGGCTAGGCTGCAAACGATTTCAAGGCAGAGGGAAGCTGCTTGTATGGGCGGGTAAGTTTCCCTATTCTTAGGACTTTGCGAGTAAATTTAGATTACAAATGAATGATTTTGGAATTGGAAGTAAAAGCTTATGAAAGATTGTGTTCTATATTTATATGATTATGATTATGGAAATGATATAATTTCTTAGAAGATACTATCACTAATATGTTATATGCTATGAAATAATGAATCTCATATTGCCACACATTATAAATAATTTATTTCTTCTTACTGAGATGTGTCTCACCCAATCATTTAAATATTTTAGGAAACCAAGATTGAACTGGTGATAGAGCTCCTAGGTAGAGTGGAGCTAGTACCTGACATACAGGGTGAGTGTGTAAACTAGGGATAGATGGTTCCCCTACAGTTTTGTTATTTTGGGATGTATGTTGATGAATAAAGTTCTGGTTAGTTGACACTTTGGTATGTGTATTCACTGCGATGTATATATATATTTTGTGACTTTCACTGATAGGAATATTGGTATGACTGTTTTATCTGGTACCCATCGTGGATCGGGTCGTGTTTAAATGTTATCAGGGTGGTGACGTGGCCGATATGTTATGTATGCTAATATGTGGAAAAAAAATGGTATGAAAAATCAGGGCGTCATAGCCTTCTTCCTTGAATCTCCACTGGGCGATCCCTGATCACCTTGTTACACACTACCACTGACCCTGTTAGTGTGACCACTGCTAACTCGACATCTAACGATTGTGTTTATACCCCGCATAGTTTAATAAATCCCCGAGACACAAAAGAGTGTGTCGCACCTAAATCAAAGAGCACAACAGTTTTATTTGAAAGCACATAAATGTTACCTGTAACCACATCTCTTGTGTGCTCGGCGTCACCCGAAGTCATAGAATACACTCGCGTTTGGGTCGTGCCTCTCTGGTAGTTCTCGCGCGGTGCCTGGTTACCTCCCTGAGGCCGATGAGGTGCAGCTGCATTGGATGCTTTTCCCCGACAATCACGAGCGGTGTGGTTGAGTTTGCCACACCTAAAGCATACATTCCTCTTCCTCCAGCACTCCCTTAGATGTCTTTTGTCACAAGTAGGGCAAACAGGGTGTAATGGGGTACCCTGAAATGCCCCACGACCCATCTCCCGTCTCTGGCCTCCACTGTTTCCATACCTCCTCCAAGGACTCTATTGTGTATCTGTATGTGAATTAGAAGGCATGGGCCTCTTCTTCGGGTTTGCTACCCTCTCACCCTCTTGAATACTGGCCTCAACTGCCATGACCTTATCCACCAACTCAGAAAAACTCAAAACCATCAACACCACCACCTGTGCGTGTATTCCATACATCAAACCCTTTTCAAACCTTCGAGCCTTCTTCGGCTCGTCCGGGATCATGTATAGAGTGAAGCAGGATAGCTCCACAAACTTATCCGTGTACTGTTGTACGGTCAAGTGTCCCTGCATCAGGAACTCCTCCGCCTTAGCCTCTCAGGTGGCAGTAGGGAAGTATTTGTCAAAGAAAACCTCCTTAAAATAGCTCTAGGTAATAACAGCAGGTCATGGCCACTGTTCTTCCACCAGCTTTGCCAATCTCCACCGCCTCTTTGCTTCCCTAATCAATTTATAAGTAGCGTACCGCACCTTCTATTCCTCCATACATTGCAGCGCATCCAACAATTCCTTTATCTCCTGAACCCAATCTTCAGCTGCAATCGGGTTCGCTCCTCTAGCAAATGCCGGCGGACTCGCCTGGATAAACTGCTGAAAAGTGCAGCCTCGATCAATCGGCAGTTGATCCTGTTCTCTCCGGTTCTCCTTCCTAGCTTACCGTGCTATACTTCGCAACACTGTCGAAGCATCCATATCATCCTCACTGAAAGTATCCATGTGATCAGCACCTCCACCTACAATGTCCTTCCTCTTGGAATCCATCCTGAAGATAGGATAAAAACTGACTTAGAAATTTCACATTTATTATGGTTGATGCAAGTATGGAATGAAGAAATAATACAACATATGAGTTTGTAGTTAAAAGAATCGTTCACACAATTCTGCCACAAAATCGCCAAGGTATCTGCCTCTAACCATAACACTGGCACTACGCACATACTCAAATGACCTAACATTCTCATTTAAATTTCCAAGCTCCAGTCTCTCCACCCAAAAAGGAAACCATCGATGGATTTACCATGGTTTTCCTAAAATCGTCATTCCAGGAAAAACACAAAAGACCGTCAAAGGATTTCCGTCTCTAAGCTTCTAGACCAAGACACGCCTAATCTACCCATTTCTATCCTTAACTTATCTCAACCTATACTTTGGTAATTATCAACTGTCGATGTCTGCAGAACCTAGCAAACCTAGGCTCTGATACAACCTGTAACGCCTCGACCCGCCACGTGGCCTGGGGTGCTACTTTAGTGACGTCTGAGTACCTGATACCATATTCATAATATAAATGCAGCATAAATAAATGATGCATCCTCCAAATACATTACCAAAATTTTAAACTACCTTATACACAAAAGTCTCCAAATATTCATATTACAATCCATAATATCATACAAAACCAACAAAGTCCATACAACAATCATTCATAACCAAGGACTTCAAATATAACTTAAAATACATCAGAGTTCTTATATACATTCACACAAAAAGAACTAGCTGTCACCCCGCCCCAAAGCTGGTTAAGCTCGATCTCGATATGGTCCTAAAAAATGATAAATTGTATATTGGGGTGAGGCACCTCTTAGTAAGACGGATTAAATTAATATTAGGGTATAGCCAGCATGAATTTAAGTAAACATATATATATATATATTACCCAAATTACTAAATCTGATAAACATAGCATTTGTATATCATATTCACACCTACACAGTTAAAAATACACTTCCATGATACCACCTGTAAATCAATTTAATAAATATCACTATTCACATAAATTAACATATATATATATATACGTAAAAATACTCCCTTGGTGCAACGACATGTTTAACCCCCATGACGGGCTGTGTGGCCCAGAGGTTGGAATTAGCTTGGGTGATCAGCCCAAAACTAACTCAAAGTAACCATCTGCAAGTGCGTCTGCAGGCATCTATAACCCCGTTGTAGGTCTGATTGCCTTATATAACTCCACCCATCGGCTATTGAGACCACCCTACACTTCCACTACAGTGTGGGCGCACATGGCCAAATATTCCCCTAGCTACGGTACCGTGCTCACAAGACAACAAGTCCTCAGGGTTCTTAAAACCATATCATGCAATTTTAAGTAATAAAACAGTAGAAAAAATATATCTTTCAAAATCCAGTATAAATCCGTCGTATCAATCCCAGCTCTTAGCCTCCAATTCAAAACCCGGCTCTTAGCCGTCATAATAAAACCCAGTATTTTACACAAGCAGTTCCAATATGTTTCACAAATAGTTCCAGTATTTCACAACCATTTCCATATCTGGTTACTACAATGAACCATACTAATTATTCACCTGCCACACAATTTCCATATGTGAATATAGCCCGATAAACAATTAAGAAACACAGTATTTTAAATCCATATGATAAAACAAGCTTTCCACCGATCATATTATTCAAAATACCGTTCCATATATCCTATATATGCAAAATCCATTTTGAACGGTCGGTTTTCAAAATAATCTTGGAAATCAAGTAAAGCAGTTTAATTGGTTCAACTTTAATAAAAACCCGATCCCTTACCTGTTTACTGAGATATTTCCTGTGAAGACCCTAAAACCAAACCAATGGCACTACGAAGCTTAAAAACCCTAAAACCACATTTTCTCAGTTCCATCAGCTCAACCCCAAAATTATAATTTCCTTAATATTTATAGGCTCACAAAATTCCCAATAACTATTTTAACATTTCCTAAGCCAATAAACTCCAAATAAATAATTAAATTCTCAAAAATAGCAAATTTGTTTTAATTTCCTAAATCTTACTCTAACCTTGGAGTGGTGCTTGGAAAGCCCAGTTCAAAAATCTACTCCACTAGACTTGTAGAGAAATGCTCCTAAATCATCGTGGTGGTTTTAGATCATTAGTTTGGCTAAAGATTGGGGAGAAATTGAAGAGAGAGAGTGGATTTACCTTATCCCAGGAGTGATGTTTATAACGCTCTTACGACAAATCCACTCCAGTTAAAATGTCGGTGGCGGATAATGGAACTTAGAGATATTTTTCGTTCTTTGATCGGCACATGTTTGGCTGAGGAAATCGAGGAGAGAGAGAGAGAGAGAGAGAGAGAACCGGCGTTGGCTTGCAATCTCAGGAGTCTCAAATCCAAATTGAATCCTGAAGCTTTTAGATACATTCCTTATAACAGTATTATATTAATATATATATATATATATATATAATATTAAATATATACATATATATCCCTTATTAGTATATATATATATATATATATATATATATATATATATATATATATATACCCTTATATACATCAACATATTATTATTTAATTAATTAATTAATTTTATTTTATTTTATTATTTTATTATTTTATTTTTTACACTTCCATGCATATTAATTTTCTGGGGCGTTATACATGGTAGTCGAATCTTTGTGCCACGAGTTGGAGATCTGAGGAAGACACTACTGAGAGAGAGTGTCATGATACCATTTTGGTCAAACATCTAGAATGGCAACGCACTTTGGCATTACTGAAGCAGAGGTATTATTAGTCACACATTTGTGATGATGTGGTTGATTATACTTGGACTTGTCTCATCTACCAATAAGACAAAGTGGAACGGAAGAAGATTGTAGGGCTACTGGAGCCCCAACTAGTACCATCCAAACCGTGGGAAAGTGTCTCACTAGACTTCATCACCAACCTGCCCAGAGTGGGAGATGCAGGGTCTATACTTGTGGTTATAGACAGGTTTTCAAAGTATAGTATGTTTAAACCCACACCAAAGTACTATTCGGCAAAGGATACAACACAACTATTCTTAACAATATTGTGAAGTATTGGGGTGTTCCCCAAGATATTATTAGTGACCGAGACTCAAAATTCATCGGCAACTTTTGAACATAACTTTTCAGAATCCTCAGTTCACATCTTAACATCTCTTCTAGCTACCATCCACAGATAGACAAACAAACGGAGAAATTCAATGGGCTACTAGAAGAGCACTTACACAATTTCATCAATTCCAACCAGAAGAATTGGGCGCAACTACTTGATGTGGCTTAGTTATGTTTCAAAGTCCAAAGAAGCTCAACAACCAACAAGAGCCCTTTTGAGCTTGTTATAGGCCTACAATCGTTGTTACCTCACACAGTGTACGAGTCGTATAGATTAAAGAGTCCTAGAGCGTACATCTTCACCAAAGAATGGAGACAAAATGCAGAGATTGCCTGAGCCTACTTGGAGAAAGCTTCTAAGCGAATGAAGAAGTGATCAGATCATGGGAGAAGATCACAACACTTCAACATAGGTGACTTGGTTTAAGTTCAATCCTAAACAAATTAGGTCACTACGGGGACGATATAGGAGACTACTTCATAAATATAAAGGACCAGTTCCCATCTTGGCCCAAGTCGAGAATGCCTCTTATAGTTTTGACCCTCCAGCTTGGATGAAAGTGCATTTTGTATTTCACGTCAACTGCCTCAAGCCATTCAACATCGACATCAAAGATCCAAGCAGAAGTCAGTCAACAAGAGTAGAATTGAAGACAGTGCAATTCGATAGACGAGAAGTTAATGACATCCTTGCAAATAGAGAACTCATATCCTCAAGGAAGAAGCAGTAAAAGTTCTTAGTGAAGTGGAAAAGCCTTGGTAACGAAGGAATTAGTTGGGTTTTTGCAGAAGATATGTAATCATTCGTGGACAAAGTTGAAGTGTACCTAGGGTCAAAGTCTATAAGGTCGTCGACCGCACAAGTGAGGGAGCGTCACGAGCTAAGCTTGTTCAGGGCATTATGCTTGCTTGTGACCGCTTGTCTCATGCGTTTGGGATGAGTTTTCATCATATAAATACTAGTGCAGGGTTATTTTCTAAAAGTAGTTTTTTCCTAGGCTAAAAAAGGCAGTATGACTTCTCGGTCACTTTGATATTTCCTAGTGTCAGAGTAAGAATAGCATAAAAAGTTCTTTAGGGGAGGGTGAGTGTTCATCAACTTTTGTAAAACTTGCTAGCTATTATCAATGTATTTAGTCTACTTGCCTCCCTCACTAGACACACAATGTTAACGGAGATGTTGATAATTAATTACGTTACTTCAATGTTTACTGCTTAAGTGTCACTATTATTATAAGTTGCTTACTATTTCTACTTATATTTGCTTGAATGACAATGAAAGTGTTTTGTGAGTGAACTATGGTAAACTATAGAATGACTAGTTAAACAAGAAGGTTTCAACTAGCGCCGCATAAACCATTCACAGATGTATGAAATATTCGGTCCCGTGACACCCATGCTGTTGTGTCCACCACATTCCTATCACTTGTATTACTGGACCCGCACTATCACGGGCGGGTGAAGTTGAGCACTTTCCTTTTCCCTAATGCAAAAAATGGAAAACCATCATGGACCTTCATCCTCACAAAACGATATCCCGACTTAGCTTAGCAGCCTCTGCTCTAGCGGTACGGATGACCCTCACGGTACCAGCTCCTCAAACTCTTTCAGTGACAACTGTGTCTCTACCAAAGAAGTCAACACCGAACTCTAACCTCTCTCTTCTGCTCCTCTGTAAAAATCTCCGAGAGGCCAACCAAGTCCATGCTCTCATGATCAAATCCTCCCAGATCTTAGACACCTACGCCGCCAGCCGTCTTGCCGAGTTCTATGCCATTTCCGACAATGGAAGCCTTGAATTCGCTGAAAGTGTACTCGATTCCATAAAAGAACCATATACTTTCGCCTGGAACACTCTCATTAGAGGAAACCTCAAGAAGCAGAATTCCCAGGAAGCCATTTCGCTCTATGATCGGATGCTTCACCGGTCGGTTCAGCCCGACGGCTATACCTTCACCTCTCTGCTCAAAGCGTGCACCCTTTTGCCTGCACTGGCACTTGGGAAGCAGATCCATTCGCAGATCGTCAAATTCGGATTGGAGTATAGCCCATTCATCCGAAACAAGCTGATCCATTTGTACGCAGCGTCTGGTTTGGTAGCCCATGCACGCAAGCTGTTTGATACAAGTTCTGAATGGGATTTTGTAACTTGGAATAGTATGCTTCAAGGATATGCCAATAACAGAGACGAGGAATCACTTAACCTGTTGTTTTACTCGATGCCTTGCATAGATGTTGTCTCTTGGAACACCATGATTTCTTATTATGTTCAGGTGGGTGAATTTAAGGAGGCCTTAGAGATGTTTCGACAAATGCAGCAGGGTGAATGGCCGGATAAAGTGACTTTGATTAGTGTTTTAACTGCAGTTGCCCATTTGGGTGCACTTGCCCAGGGAAAGTGGGTTCATGCATATATCAGTAAGCAGAGAATTGAGGTTGATGAGAACCTTGGTTCGGCTCTTATAACCATGTACTCCAAATGCGGTTGCTTAGATGGAGCAATTGAGGCATTTCATGAGACGAATAGGAAGAGTGTGGACACTTGGAATGCCATGATAGGTGGGCTAGCTGCAAACAGCGAAAGCTTAAAGGCTGTTGAAATGTTCACAATGATGGAATGTTGTAAAGTTTGGCCCAATGCCATAACCTTCTCTTGCATTTTGAAGGCTTGCAGTCATGGAGGGTTGGTTGAAGATGGTTTTGGGTATTTTGATAAAATGAAAAGTGTTTATGGGATAGAGCCAGACATTGTACATTATGGTTGTATGGTTGATCTCTTGGGCCGTGCTGGTTTGTTTGAAAAGGCAGAGGAGGTCATCAAATCCATGCCAATGAAACCCGATGCAGTTGTGTGGAAGGCTTTGTTGGGTGCCTGTAGAATCCATAGAAATTTAAAAAGAGGTGAAAAAGCTGGGCTTAAGCTCATTGAATTGACGCCAGATGATCATGCAGGCTATATCCTGTTGTCCAATATTTATGCAATGGCTGATAAATGGGATCAAGTTCATGAGGTGAGGAAAGCCATGCGAGTGAGGCAAATTCAAAAGCCTCCTGGATGCAGCTTGGTTGAATTGAATGGGGTTGTTCATGAGTTCGTTGTTGGAGATGCAACCCATTATAGGAAGAAAGAAATTTATGATATGCTTGATGAGATGGGAGAAAGACTAAAGCAGGCTGGGTATGAGCCAGACACACAGCAAGTTTTGCTGGATATAGACGAGGAAGAAGTGAAGCAAACTTCACTGGGTCATCACAGTGAAAAACTGGCAGTTGCCTTTAGTTTCATCAGCACGAATCCTGGAACAGCTGTCCGAGTAATAAAGAATCTTCGTGTCTGTAATGATTGTCATTCTGCAATGAAGTTTCTCTGTATGATTTATAAACGGACAATAATAATTAGAGATTCCACTCGATTCCACCATTTTCAAGATGGAACATGTTCTTGTATGGATTATTGGTAATCTCTGGCACTGTAACATAAAGCATTAATACTTGAATGTTCTTTCAGACCGCCCCATCGTCCATTGCCTTTCCCATAATTGGCCATACAGCTACCTGTATCTGCTGCTATGATTTTTCAAGTGCATCGGCAATTCACAATAACCTTGATTGAAAATAAGGAAATTGGGGGAGCCAAGACCAACCCACAAGTGGCAAGTAAAACCTTGTAGAAGATGTCACAAGAGAATATGAAGATAACTACACAATTGGCTCAGTAAATTGCGCTCATGACCTGACTGCTCCAGCACTGATACTAATGAATCTCTCCATATATGAACTCACAATTGGAGTCGAGAGGAGGTATGCCCATCACAACTCAACTTCCTCACTTTCTCGTCTAACTAGTGTTGAAGAGGTCTCTCAGAGATGACTTGGGGCCAAGGTGTTATTCTTTGGTAGTGGTGTGCAGGGCTCAAATGTGCTTTGGACAATTTTCTGCTATAACAGAATTGACTCCACTCAGTACGACGGATTGGTTTTGTCATTCTTGCTTCCAATCATGCTACTGTCACCAGCAAGAGTAGATCCACTGCTGCAGAGGAGCTCCTAAACTAAAGGCTCTATCTCAATAGCTCAACCTTCAAATTCTTTGGATGTTAATATAATTGGACAGTCAGCTACTTCTCATCAAAAAACTGAAGGAATCATTAGGGAGATGTTGAAGAGCAATGGGAGTTTGCTTTCTGATTACTAGGGCCAGCCCTCCACTAATGCCCAAAGGAGAGGCTGCATCCAGCAATCAACAGCCAGTACTCACGCCTAGAATCCGTACTGCCTCTGATAGAACAAAGGATGATTTCATGGAGACCATTGGCACTATTGATCGCTCTCCATTTTTCATGAGAAAAGAAAACCAATGAAAAATATTAACAGATGAGAGATATGTTAGGAAGCAGATGTGCAATTGCCACAGGGAGCTCTAACCCACCTTTCACTTAAAAGAGGTGATGATGGCTCTCCTGCAGAATCAATTTAAGGTTAAAAAAAACATGAATTTTTACTCATCATCCTTTATACATAGATCTTTTACCAATCAACACTTAAACCTCTTTTTTATTTTTTACTTACCATCCTTTATACATAGATCTTTTACCAATCAACACTTTAACCTCTTACTCTATTCATGCACATTATTTTTCAAGGCAGTCTGACATTCATGGTAATTCTATTGGCAAGCTAGTCCCTTGTACATTCAATGGTTGTAATTCTTAAGACGAGGATAAACAAGTTGGACATTTAATCAAACACTTAAAAAAAAATCACAATTCACAACACAATGCAGTTGCTCAATCAAACTTGGGGAAATTCCACCTGATATTGCAATCAACAAGCCATTGGTCATATTTGGCACATACATGTACATTATCTACTACCTTTTTTACATTGCAAATGCAGTACTTGAATCAAATTTCACTTAGACCAAGCTGGCCAACTACTGCAAGTCCGCAACTAGAGCTTTTTGATACAACCGGACTCTACAATGCATAGATCTTCTCAATGTCAGAATCATAATCATCAAGATCTGATATATTAGCTGAGTACAGAGACCATGAGAAAGATTTGCTTTTGCTTGCCCTTTTAACACGTCTTTGAGAATCGTTTCCAAAGATCCCAAAATGTTGTCGAAAAACAAAGTAGCACATGCTAGCAAGCGTCCCAACAAGAATAGGCGCACCCATTAGGGTTATGGTAAGGGCCATCCATGACTTTCCCTTCCCCACAACCACAAATGCTATTGAAAGGAAAGCCCCGCAAGTGCTAATGCAGGCTGCCCACATTAGCTTGTTAATTACTGAAACAACCAGCTTCTGAGCACTGGTGTCCCAAGCAACCAAAGTAATCTGAACCACAACAACAGCTAGAGAAATGAAGAGTGATGTAGCATTCAAGAGGCAGAACACACGGAAACCAACAGTATCTGCTATAGTAGCTTTCCCCGCATTTGGTCCAGTCATCACATATTGGCCAGGCAAGTTGAATATGGCCAGGAAAGCAATGGAGGCAAAAAGAACGGCAACAACAGTAACAGAATTAGTAGTGTTTTGAACAGCTTCTCGGTGAAGTTTCCTCAGTTCTTTAGCAATACCAGACACTCGCTTGTTGGTTGTTTCATTTTGTATGAATTGTGAATACACCTCATGTTTTATGTCACTCACAGTCCTTTTGAGTTCTATAGTTTCATCCACTTGGCCAACATGTCTCGCATGCTTGGCACCAACCTCTGCTAGAGCTTCCTTAATTTCTAGTGCAGGTTCTCCATATTGTAGTTTATCAGCCAAATCCATTGCGGTTTCTTGCTGATTATTGATAGCATTGACCTCCACAGATGTATGGGTTAACAAAAGGCTCACTATCTGAAAGAGAGTAGAAGACTATCAGTAGCAGAAAAATGACCAGAAAACAATGGATTCAAATTCCTTCAAAATTCAGACAAGTTTCAGAATGCATAAGAAAACTTAAATTGCAAGGACCTATAAAAAAATATAGTGCCATGAAACAAGCTAAATCTATCATGTGTAACAAAGGATAGACTTTTGAAAATTGATATATAAGATACAAGTTGGATCTTACTTGCAGGAAAAATAATGGCATCCATGTAGATCCAAGATGGGCAATTTGTCGGTCATGCAATTAGTGACATACTACAGATGTCAATTAAAGGATGTTTCTTGACCTTCAAACTCCATGTATAGGTAGGCCCCCCTTTGTAAATCATCCCGCATATGCCAATTGGTTCTAGATATTCTATGCCAAAGTATATCTTTTATTTTTACTTTCTGTAAGACTGAGTGCCTGCTGTTGCACCAAAAGCTATAGTTGATAGTGAGAGTGCTCCCCAAATTCTTTATTATAGCAGCGATCCAAGCACCAACGATTGACTGTGACATGACCCACAGTTCAGGTCTCAAACTTGCAGGCTGGTTGCTGCCACACCAAGGTCAACTATCTTCCCCCAGCAATCCAACCATCAGGATTTCATGGAAGTAGGCTTATTATTGTTCTCTCCCTCTCTCTCTCTTCACTGCAATAACCATACCCACTCAAGCTCCACGTGCACACAAACACAAATTTATTATTCTCTCGAATATATCTCTTATGAATATACCTAAACAAGTCTATTTTTGAATAATTTATCCTAGGAAGTTTTACATCAATAAAGGAATCTTCCAAGTGTGGGGCAAAACAATTCAAATAAACTCCACTGAAATTTAAAGCCTTACAATGCTAATCAAAATCATTTGAATGGTAGTTCTAGCTGTGGGCAATATGTTTTGATTTAGTTCTTCAATATTTTTGTGATTTAGTTTCTGTCTCTTAAATCTCCTAATCAAGAGTGATAAATATTATATGGAGTTATTTAAGAAATTTTTTCTTGGCCTTAAAATATTGTCTCCAATGGCTCGAGGAAGTATTTCTGAAAAATGGATGTGCCTAAAATATTATCCTCACATTATTTCAAATAAAGAATTTGAGGAAGTTAAATATTTGATTGACATGTAGTTTAGCATGTGCAGACACAGGGAAAGAGGGAGAATGGAAATTTACGTATTTTGTCTCTCACACACTTTTTTATTAATTAAATTTCCAAGAAATTACAAAATATCACTTTTGCAGAATGTATATTCCCAGGAATAGATTAGTTTTAGTAAATTAGTTACAATTAGTTATTGAAATTATTTTATTATTATAAAGCAAATAACAATATGAAACATTTTATGAGTTCATAATAAGGAATAGACAATGAATAAATATTCCTAAATTTCATCATGCTTATTCCTTTCATATTACATGTTGAATGAAATAATTAGGAATATACATGTTGATTCCCAAAATTTGAACTCTATTTCATCTTATTCAAAGTAATAACTATTCCGCCGAACCAAACGAGCCGTAATTACTTATTTGTAACACTCCCCCTCAAGTTGGACTAAATATCATGTAGTCCAAGTTTGTCACACAAAAACTAAATATAACAAGCAGCTAATACCATAGTAAACAAATCTGCATGCTACAATCCAGCTGAGATGAGTGGATTGCAAATATGCCCATTCACAAGTTTCTTGTGCACAAAATGACATTCAACTTCACTGTACGTGGTTCGCTCATGAAATGTTAGATTTGAAGCTAGACACACAGCAGCTTGGTTGCCAAAGTTTGGTTTCACAAAGACAGTGAGAAAAACTAAATTCTGGCTACAAACTTTAAGTAAATCAGTTCACAAGTGGTGCAAGCGATGGCTCTATATTCTGCTTCTGCATTAGATCTAGCACAAATAATTTGCTTCTTCCCCATGAAATTATTAGATTAGCCCTTAGAGAAGTGCAATATCCAATAGTAGATCTCCTATCAGATGCCGAGCCTGCCAAGCCAAAATTTGAAAAACCAAGCTGCATATTAAAAAGCTACATATTACTACAATACTTGTACAGCAAGCCAAGACCTGAAGCCTTCTTCAAAGCCAGTGTACCATAATATGCAAATAACTGCATCCCAGTGTGGTATCCTAGGATGATCCATAAATTGGCTTACAGTACTAACAGCAGAAGACATATTTGATCAAATATCAAATAATTAATTTAACAACTAGCCTCCTAGTGTTTTTGCATCATTGATCAAATCTCCATCAACCAATAACTTAAGGATCCATAGGTGAACCAACTGGTTTACATCGCAATAGCCTAATTTTTTCAAGAAGATCAAGCACATATTTTCTCTGGGATAAACTATTTCCTTTAGCAGACTGAGCCACTTCAATTTCCCAAAAAATCTCAACTTGACAAATCTTTGGTGTTATACTCCAACGAAAAAAAAACTCTTTAAATCTAGAATACCTGTTGTCATACCCCTGCCATAGGCCCATACGAATGTTCACTTCCATAACTATGCAAAAAGACCCCTCCTTGGTTAATAGTAGCTGTAACCTTTGCAAAGTGAACTGCTCTAACATTGGTTTCTCATAAGCCTAGCAAGAATAACTTGATTGTACAGAGACTCTCCACTGGGCCAAGATTTCTTTTCTTTGGGTTTTGATCTCCCTCGCTGCTAATTACTATTGGTCTTTATTTCAATTTGATGTTAAAAATACTTTCTTTCATGGTGGTTTACAGAGGAAGTATTGTGAGGAAACCTCCAAGGCTTGTTGCTCAAGGAGAGTCCAATACTCCAATGGTATTGTGAGCAGGATATATAAAGCTATCAATGGTTTGAAAGAGTCCCTCAAACAGGATTTGGTAAGTTTAGTGAATCTATGCAGAAGTTCAGGATGACACGATGTCATCAATTTGATCACCATTCAAGTACTTCTACTGGAGGAACTATTTTAATTGTCTATGTTGACAAAAAAGTAAATTCCATAAATATCGTTGCCATGCACCATCAGTCTTAGATTATTAGTGTCAAATTCACCATGGTTGATCTCCCTTGTTTTTGGATGGATTTTGCCTGCGCTTCGAATTCTGGAAAGGGTAAAAATTTGCTACTGTATAACCTTGTTAATTTTTCAGTTGATTTAAGAAGTTGTCCTTGGATTGTTCTTGGGGATTTTAACACCACCCGAAGCTTATCTGAGAGCTTAAACTCTCCTTCTGTTCCTTGTATTTCTGCTCTGGAAGAATTCAGAGACTGTATAATTTCCTCTGGCCTTCTCCCATATACTTGTCCGCTGAACACATGGTCCAATAAGTCAGAGGCTGGGTTTTTGGCTAGGAAGCTTAAGAGTCATGGCTTCTCAAAGTTGCATTAATAGAATTCCAGACCTGCTGGTAGAATTCCTTTCCCCTGGGGTTTCATATCATTCTCCAGGTATAACTAAATTGTGTAAGTTCTCTTCAAACAAAGGAAATAACTTCCCTCTTAAAAAATTTGAAATGTTGGACTTATCGTCTGGACTTCTTGGAGACTGTAAAATTGGCTTGGAATTCTTGCAGCTCCATAGGGGTCCCTACGTACAGAGTTCAGCTTCTTTCAGAAGTTGAAAGTCCCAAAGAAGCATCTCAAAATCTTTCAAAAGCAGCACTATGCAAATCCAAAATAAAAAATTCAGCAAACAGATGAGCAAATAGAGTCCTTGCAATCTCTTATTCTCAGTATTTCTCATCCAATAATTCTAAAGGAAGCTAAAGATAGGCAACATAGCTAGATTGAGTTATGTCAAGATGAAGAAAGCATGCTAAAGATAAAATCCAAGGTTTTGACTCAAATTAGAGGACAAAAATAATAAATTTTTCTCCAATGCTGTTCGGGCTAGAAGGTCCAGATCCCAATAAAAGCTCTGATTAAGCCTATGGCTCTAAGCCTAGAGGACATAAAGAAGGAGCTGATGTCTTCTCGTTCAAATTTGTTGGGGACAAGAACAGGGGGATTCTTCCTTGCAATCCCTCTTTATTGAAGAAATTACTTGATTTTAGCTGGGTTAAGGATTACAAAACCACTCTTACTAAACCTGTTGAGGAGGAAATTAGACAGGTGGGATATTCTTTTTCTCCTGGGCCAGATGGGTTTTACAAGGAATTTGCTTGAATATCAAGAGACTGATTTTGTGGAGGCTATTTCACCCTTCATTGATATGAAGCATCTTAATCAGGTGAATTCCATTGCACTGATCCTCATTTCAAAGTGTTCAAATCCAACCTTTCCCTATGAGTCTCTGACTACAGGCTAGTTGCTCAACATCATTTACAAACGTATTACAAAAAATCTCGCAAAGTTACTTGGATTCCTTCATAAGCCCCAATCAAATAGATTGTTGGCTCAAGACCATCTCTATAATTACCATATCAACCAAGAAGCTCCTAAATTGATTATAATGGAGGACTAAAGAAGGCACTTGATTCAGTTAATTGGGATTTTCTGTTCATGGTTCTTGAAGTTATTGACACTCCCCCTACATTTTTCTGGGATTAGGGAGTCCCTTACTGCTTCTTTCTCCTCAGTTGACCATTGCTCTTTAGAGGATTTCTTCAAAGGACGCAAGGGGGTTAAGCAGGGGTATCCCATATCTCCTACCTATTTGTAATGATTATAAAGGTTCTGGATAATGACTTAAAATTGGCTACCACTAAAGGGGATTCAAAGTATCATGGTAGATGTAAGAAACTTGGCCTGACAAAACTTTGTTTTGCAGATGATCTTCTAATTTTTCCTCATGGAGAAGCTGCTTCAGCAAGAAGTACCAGATACTCTCTGCAGTTCTTCTAATTGATTTATGAACTTTAAATCAACCCTCTGAAGTCCACTTATTTACAGCTGAAGTTCTTGATGGTGTTAAGACTGAAAATTTATCAAAACTTGGGCATGCCAGAAGGAAGCCTTCCTGTTAAGCATCTTGATTTGCCTTTGGTTTCAAAAAGAATAAGGAAGATTGTTATTTTTTGATTAAGAATATTTCAGGCAGAATAAACAGTTGCATCAACAGGCATCTCCTTGTGCAGGGAGATTACAGCTTATAGGCTATGTTCTGCTAAGCATACACAACTATTGGAACTTAGTGAGGAAATCTTCGGGGCAAAGGCTTAAAGCTTTCTTTTGGAAGGGAACCAATTCAGACACTACAAGCTGCACTGGGCTAAGGTCTTCAGGCCTCAGTCTGATGGTGATCTGGATCTAAAAGGCTATCTGAGATGAAGGAAGCTTATGCAGTTAAGCTCCTCTGGTTAGTTTGCTACTCTTCATTTTTATGGGTAGAACGGTTGCAGGTTTACAAGCAAAGAAATAGAAGCATCTGGGCCATCAACCAAACCCCCCCACCCCCCTCTCTCTCCCCCAACATGGCAGTTGCACATGAAAGAGGGAGTGCTGGGAGTTAGAAGCAAAGTTTACCCTATCAAACACAATGGGGAACGGCTGCAGTATTTCCCTATTCTTTGATGGTTGGGACCCTTGAGGGTCTTTAAATGATAAATTTGGCCTCAATGCCCATAAGAATATATTTCTTTCTTCAGAAACCAAAGTTTGCAGAATTTTTAGAGATGGGTGATCGTTCCGGCCTTGAAGAGTTAAATACTGTTTCTACAATAAAAGGAGGCTCTAAATGGGTGATTGTTCCGGCCAAGAAGAGTTACTTATACTGTCCCTACAATAAAAGGATGCTCTAAATTTCAATCCAGATCCTTTAAAGCAGGACAAAATTGTTTTGGATGGCTGATTCTTCCAGTTCCTCGAGAATTTATTCTGCTTGGGAGCTTATTAGAGAGGGAGGGCCTACTGTTTCTTGGTAAAAAATAGTCAGGTTCAGAAGATGTATTCTTATTCCTAGGCATGCTTTCATTTTGTGGTTGGCATCCTGGAATACATACCCTGCTTGTTCGGTCATCAGGAAGAGGAATCAAGAAATTACCTGTTTTCAACTGCTGCCACACAAGACTTAAAAAAAAAAAAAAAAAATAGCTGTTGTGGTTCTGAAGGCCCCCCACCCATTTTTTATTTGGGAAGAAGAGATGGAGAGATTGATCAATTTGGGTCCTGGCCCTACAGCTGATCTTTGCAGCCGCACTTTGGCTGCTTGTGTTTACCACAACTGGATAACAAGAAATAAAATGATCTTTGACAGTTTGTCTGCTAAGTCAGATGAAATTGTATTTAGTATAACACACAAAATGCTACATCTCTGGTTCTAGTAGATTCAGCAGATTCTATTAGCTTATTTTTTGTTCTCTTAAGTGTGTTTCTTTTGTATCCCTTCTAAGCATATATTCTCCCATCTCTCTGAAAAACATGATAATCATAATACTGAAAACCTAGTAAACAAGAAGGGGCACTTTCGTTATAGAGCAATGAATGGTAGGGATACTTTTGTCCCATTAAATGTATTACCATGGAATCCAGGATTATCAATGGGGCAGATGGGTATTAAATGCCCATATTTTGGCCTATTGGAGGTATGTCTTGCATCCCTAAGGACTCCAAGACACTTCCCATACAGGATACTCCTATGGGTTCCCAAATGTGAGCATCAAACATTCTAGATGCACATTCTCAGAATCCTGAAATAACCCAAGCCACCTTAGGGTAATGGACATACAGATGATACAAACAAAACTCAACTGCAAGTTCTTAATAGGATGGCACATGAAGACCCAAAGAAGTGCCATAACATGTTTCCTTAGCACTTTGGGCATACCGTACAGCTAAGAAAGAACCTACTGAGGCAACCTCATTCTCCATATTATATGGAACTGAAATTGTTCTTCCTGCTGAGATGCACTTCAGGAAGACTCACTAAAAATCTAAATTACTAAGATCAATCGTGATTTTTCAAGGTTGGTTCATAGAAGCATTGGAAAAGAGAGAATACATACAAGCAAAACTTAGTTGCCTACTGGTGAAGGTTGTACTCCCTAGGGCAAGGTAATAAAAAGAAGTCCCTCCAAGGGGCAGATTGGGTCTTGCAAGAAGCCGGGCATGTGTCATGGACTCCATATACAGAAATTTTCTCTAAAAGTGGGATGGACCTTAGATAGACCATGAAGTGTATGGAAAATTAAAAAAATCCAAAAACAAATGTTGTAATGGCTCCAATCAAAATTTAAAACATAAAAAATTCCATTCTTGTAACACTCTCTGATCATATGTATTTCATGCCAAATAATGAAATTACAAAGAGGAAATTTTAAGACTGCATATGTTAGTAAGAAGTAATTTCTGTCTGCAGGTCTTTTGAGTATCCGACCATATGACAGGAAAATGAAAAGGGGAAGGGAGAGAGAAAACGCGATGAACAAAAAGAAATATGACAATAAGCTTTCATTCACTTCATTGAGTATATGTCATCCAAGTGTACTTCTAGATTAGAAATGAGAAACAAATGTGGGGAAAAAACGCACAGGAAAAAACACATCAGTTTACAGCCATGCCTAACCCTTTAAATTCAGAACATTTCCCACCCTTGGGGGTAATACTATCCATCCTCCACCTTTGAGCCTAAATTAATATCCTCTTGTCAACCAACTTTTCTTGCTCAATTGGAGAATTAAGATAAGAGATAATAGCTCTAGATAGCTCTTAGCAAGACTCAAAATTGTCCATTCCAAATCACATGAATGTACAAAACTCTGTCATGTGAACCACAAAGTTGAACTGACGCCAAAACATAGAATCCCAAGGACTACCTAACAAATGGAGTGCCTCCCTGATTCCGTCTAGTATAGTTGGGAACATACCTTCCCCACATGACATTACACATGCCCAAAACTCGGCTACTAAGTCATAAAGCTGCTCCAAATTACCCAAGTACTGGCTACATACTATAAAAATGTGGAATTCCACATATGCTGGACTTATCATGTAGAAAGCCTCGTGATCATGTAAATCCATCACTTTTATGACTAGTGTATGAATAGTTCGGCTGGGAGCTAGGGTAAGTGACACCATTCTCACTTTTATTACTACTTCCTGGCAGGGGCACTTACCATGTTACTAACCGATTGAAACTTTAATACAACCTTTTCTAATCTCGTTGAAGGGGAAGACCCCATATTAAACCAGCATCTCTTTCGCTTCTTCAGTAATCTAGAGGTGATATTCCCATTCTGCCTTGATGTGGTATCATAAATCATATTTTTTGACTTTTTTGGGAAAACCAACTCAAACATCCCTAGATAGTCCATTGTAAGACAGAACTATTCGAGGGTAAATCCCGATGCCAACACGGATGTATGTCCCAAGCTCCGAATCAGAAGTGGCGCACAACCTGATGCTCCAATGGATCATCATGGGTTCCCAATTCCACATAGAAGCCCAAGACACCCTCCAAGACTATCAAGGGCCCACCCCTAAGCGAAGTGCTCCGGAGCTCACTTAGTGCTGGACACTAAGGGTGGTAGGACATTCACTTAGTATTCTCCCTAAAGATATAATTTTTCTCCCACATTCTCACTTTAGCATGAGTAACCATCCATGGTCTAAAGAGTCATACATCACTGACTTGAGAATGACACCTAAATAACTGTCCAAACCCACGACAACATCATAGTGGCATTCAAAGTACGTCTTAGGACATCTCCATAATCAAACCCAAGTTTTCCATAGTTCCTTCCACGACTCATCTAGCATGATAACCAAGCCCTCCTAAGGTTGTGGGCCATCTTGAATATGTCACAGATGTATTGTGACATTTTCCCCCATTCTATCTTATCAACGTCCTTGCTTATTAAGCACACATCAATTTTCTAACAAACATTTGATGAAGACAAAGAAAAAGCCCTTGGAACAATAGTGCTCTCCAAACTAATCTCTCCATTGCACACCATCTGATCACAATTTCCCAAAGTAGGCGATCATTAACAACAAAGCCAAGCCTTAGTCCCACTAGGTGGGATCGGCTATATGAACCCTTTTCCACCAATTTATGCGATCATGAGCCATTTCTTTTGATAGATTCAAGGATATTAAATCCTTACTCATTATCTCCTCCCAAGTTATTTTAGGTCTACCCGTTCTTCTTCTACTGCCCCCCACAATAACTAACTCACTCTTCCTCACAGGTGCACTATGTGGCCTACATTGCAAGTGTCCATACCATCTGAGTCGTCCCTCCCTTATCCTATCTTCTATAGGAGCTACACCTAACTTACCGTGAATGTGTTCATTCCTTAATTTATCTTTCAATATTATACCACTCATCTATCTAAGCATTCTCATCTCGGTAACTTTTACTTTTTGGATATTATGTTTCTTAGTCGCCCAATATTCCGATCCATATAACATAGCTGGTCTTATAACTGTCCTATAAAACTTCCCTTTCAATTTTAAGGGTATTCTATGATCACATACCACACTTGAAGCACTTCTCCATTTTACCCAACCTGTTTTAACTCTATGCATTACATTATCTTCAATTTCTCCTTCAGCTTGCATAATAGATCCAAGGTATCAAAATCTACAAGTGCTATTTATTTCTTCATCATCAAATTTAACTTTGTCTCCAATATTCCTCCTATCATTACTAAAATTAAATTTCATATATTTTGTCTTATTTCTACTTATCCTAAAGCCTCTAGATTCCAAAACTTCTCTCCATAATTCTAACTCAGCCTTTACTTCGTCCCTAGTTTCATCAATTAATACAATATCATTTACAAACAACATACACCATGGAACCTCCTTTTGAATACTCTTACTCAATTGGTCCATCACTAAAGCAAAAAGATAAGGACTTAAAGCAAATCCTTGATGTACACCTATGGTGATTGGAAATTCTCTAGTTTCTCCATCTATAATCCTTACACTAGTCATTACTCTATCATACATATCCTTAATGACATCGGTATACCTACTACATACACCCTTTTTTCCTAAAACCCACCATAGAACTTCCCTAGGTATCCTATCATATGCTTTCTCAAGGTCAATAAATATCATATGCAAGTCCATCTTCTTTTCCATAAACTTTTCCATTATTCTTCTTAAAAGATAAATAGCTTATGTGGTAGATCTCTTAGGTATAAAACCAAATTGATTTTCTGAGACCTTCACTTCTAACCTCAATCTTTGTTCAACTACCCTTTCCCATAGTTTCATCATATGACTCATAAGTTTAATTCCACGATAGTTATTACAATTTTGAATATTTCCTTTATTTTTGTATATAGGTATTAAAATGCTTTTCCTCCATTCATCTAGCATTTTCTTAGTTTTTATAATTGTATTAAATAAATTAGTTAACCATATAATTCCGTTATCACCTAAGCATTTCCAAATTTTAATTGGGATGTTATCTGGTCTCTTAGCTTTCCCATTTTTCATCTTTTTTAGTGCAAACTTAACTTCGTTAACTCTAATTTTGAATATCGTCCTCACTTTTTATACATTTTACATTTCCTAAGTCCTTACTCTTCCTTTCTTTAACTTTAGCAAGTTTAAATATATCTCTTTCCCCTTCTTTTGTACCTAATTTATCATACAAACTATTAAATGATCTATATTTAGCTTCACTAACGCCTTTTTTTGCATATTTTCTTGCCTCCTAATACTTTGCAAAGTTATCCCTATTTCTACATTTTTGTCACGTTTTATACCAAATTCTTTTTGTCTTTATGGTTTTTTGTACATCTTTATCCCACCACCAACTTTCTTTGCTACTCGAGAATCTTTCCCTTGATTCAACTAAAATCTCTTTTGCTATTTTTTAATAGAGCTAGCTAATCTACTCCAAAGAGTATTTGTATCTATCCCATCCTCTATAGTCCAATCCCCATTTTTGATCATTTTATCTTTTAATTTTATTATATTTTCTCCTTTTAGGTTCCACCATCTAGTTCTCTCACACTGGTTTTATTTTATCCTTTTTCTTCCATTTTTTAATACATATATCTAATACTAAGACTTTATGTTGTGTAGTTAGGCTTTCACCTGGAATAACTTTACAATCCTTACACAATAAATGATCTACCCTCCTAGTTTAAAAAAAAAAATCTATTTGACTTCTATTTTGTCCACTTTTAAAGGTTATTAAGTGTTCTTCCCTCTTCTTAAAGCAAGTATTCATTATACTAAAATCATATGATATAGTGAAGTCTAAGATCATCTCCCCAGACTCATTTTTGTCTCCATATCCATATCCTCTCATAATTTTTATTATCCTTTCCAATGTGTCCATTCAGATCTCCTTCTATAAATATTTTCTTAGTCCTAGTATGCCTTGTATAATACTATCCATATCTTCCCAAAATTGTCTCTTAAGATTTTTTGCTAAGCCGACTTGAGAAGCATAAGCACTAATGATATTTATTATCTCATCCTAACATCATATTTTTATAATCCTATCCCCTATTCTAGTTACATCCACAACCCTATCTTTTAAGTTTTTGTCTATAATAATGTTCACTCCATTCTTATATTTTTCTTTTCTAGTGTACCAAAGTTTAAATCCTGATTATCAATTTCTCTAGCTTTCTCCCCCACCCACTTAGTTCCTTTAAGGCAAATTATATTAATTCTTCTTCTAATCATTGTATCCACAATTTCAATGTTTTTACCCGTAAGTGTCCCTATATTTCAAGTTGCTAATCTAATCCTAATTTCCTGAACTAACGTCTTTACCTACCCACGTTCAGAATGATGCAGGAACCCCTGCATATTTGACACATACCTGGGCACTAACACGGCTAGTCACTTTGGGGCGACGACCTAACCCACCCTCACCCACTTTTCATAACACTCGAGTGGTTCAAGTGCAATGCATTGCTCGCAGGGGATACCCCAGCAAATATTTGGTAAGGATTCATATCATAGCGATCTGACAAATTTTACGTTGGCTGTCAGCTACCTAATGCAACCCTCCTCCTTTACTCAGGCTTGGGACTGACTATGTGTAAAAAAATTAGGACATTAAGTGCATCATAGGCGGAGTTCTTTTGAGAACCACATTCTCATCTCCAATTCTTCAAAGAAGTTTAAACATCCAAGAACATTCATTCAACCCATTTTCCATCAACAATTCTTAATACAACAAGTTCAATGATAGAGAACACTTGTCAACATATTTCTACCACAACAGTCCTTGATATGGATCCATATTATGTCCCTAGAACTCAATAACTCAAAACTCTTTGAAAAGTTGAGTAGAAGACCAATCCTATTGTACATTGAAGAAAATAGCTTCTTAATGTCAGTCCCATATCCTCAAGTTAACAAGAACACATACCAATCCTGACACAGTCACCCAAGGAAGTTACTTCCAGAATGTTGTTCAAGTGATGGATTTCTTACCTCAATAGATAACCCAAGATCCCCACACAATCCAATCACTCAAATGGAGGTTCCTACAAACTCTTTTCCATCCACAAGAAGTTCACAATGAATCTCCTCTTCGCAATGATCCCCATCGAAAGTTCCCCTACTTTCTTTCCACACTTACCTCATTGGTAGATAGGGCTTCCACACCAAATATAACATCAAGGCTTGTTCCCAACATTCAATGACGAAGATAAAATTCACATCCCTACATTCCTTAAAAAGTACCCAATTGTTGTGTTAGTATGAGGTTTCACCTCCCCAAAAATTTCAAATTTTGTCATTCATTCCATATATTCACCATCCTAACCAAGAAAAAAACCCACTTGGCGGGTCTTTGCTCATATTCCACATTTAAATCCCAAGACTCGTTGTTTAAAGCCTGCTTTCATGCAAGCATTCACCACCAATTTAGTATTCAATTTTATTTGTGGCATTCCAACCTCAAGAACATTTATTCGCTGCCAATCATACATCAATTGTTCTCTGACATTATAGTCCCAAACCCAATCCATCGTTATTGTCTTTCTAATTCCATTGTGCTTTGGCTTTCCCTAAGGCTTTCAATACAAACTTTGAATAATACACCCTCTATTGTGATATATGGCTCATATACTGAATGTGATGCATGTACAAAGAGAGAACATGATGGAAAATCAAAATGCTGAGCAACAACAGGGAAACCGTTGTGATATTTGTTGTGCTCGTTGATTGTTCTGTATATTCATCATTAAGTGTTGCATTGTGTGTTTGATCTGATATTCTGCTGTGTAATTCGTTTTTCATAACAAATTGGTATCAGAATAATGTTATAATGGCCTTTGGATCTTAATTTGCAAAATTTGACGTTGTCAAGTTTGATGGAACCGGGAATTTCAGTTTGTGGCAGAGAAGGGTGAAAATCTCTTAGAGCAGCAAAGGATGGTGAAGGCCTTATACGAAATTCAACCGAAAGGCATGTATGAAGCAAGTTGGAATGAATTGGAGGCAAAGGCAGTAGCAACCATCCAACTTTGTTTGGCTGATGATGTGTTATATTACGTCATGGATGAGGATACTCCAGTAGCAGTTTGGAGGAAACTAGAAAGCCGATATATGTCCAAGTCTTTATCGAACAAATTGTTTCTTAAGCAAAATTTATATTGGCTTAAGATGGTGGAGGGTTCGGATTTGAACCAACATATCAACACATTCAATCAGATTGTGAGTGATTTGATGTGTGTTGATGTGAAGCTCGAGAAGAAAGACAAGGAGCTGATGTTATTTAATTCCCTGCCAACGTCTCATACATATGAGAACTTGGTTACGACTCTGACATGAGGCAATGAAAGCCTGAATTTGGAAGAGGTAACAAGCGCACTGCTCGGTTTTCATCAAAGAAAAATTGTCAGCGATGAAGTTTCACATGGTGTAGGTCTTGTGGTGAAGAATAACCAGGAACGTGGGAGACGTAAGTCCTGGGGCGGATCTCGATTGCAATCCGGGAAGAGGAAGGACATAAAGTGTTTTAGGTGTGGGAAAATTGGGCACATAAGACCAGACTGTTCGAAGTGGAAGAAAGGGAAGGTTGAAAATCAAGAGGATTCGTCAAAATCTGCAAATGTAGTGAAAGGAGACTCAGGGAGCAGTGATGGTGATATGCTATATCTTTTATCGCATTTAGAGTGCCTCACAGATTCATGGATCCTAGATTTCGGATGCTCTTATCACATGACATTAAATAGAAAATGGTTCAATGCCTACAGGTCAGTTAATACTTGTTCTATTTTTATGGGAAATGATATTTCATGCAAAATAAATGGTATTGGAAATGTCAAAATCAAAATGTATGATAGTGTTGTGAGAACCTTATGTGATGTAAGGCATGTACCGAATTTAAGGAAGAATGTAATTTCATTAGGCACTTTAAATTGTAATGGATATAGTTACAAGTCTGAAAGTGGGGAAATGAAAGTGTGTGAAGGCGACTTGATGATGATGAAAGGACAAAAGGTAGCGAAAAATATCAATGCACTGCAGGGTATTACAGTTGTAAGTGAAGTTGCAACTGTAGAATCTGAGTCAGATGTTCAGTGGCATATACGGTTAGAGCATATGGGTGACTACACGTACTTAGATGTTTGGGGACTGGTGAGGATAGCATCACGGGGTGGACATTTTTATTTCGTGGGTTTATCATGAAAGGTCTTGGTTTATCTCATGTAGCACAAGTCTAAGGTGTTTGCCAAGTTTAACTCGTGGTTGAGGTGGAAAACCATACCAAGAGAGAGATCCTCAGGTTAGACATTGGGATTGAGTACGCTGGTTCAGTTCAAGGAGTTTTGTGAGTAGGGCAGGTTATATGCAGGGATTGTAGGAAGCTTCTTGGTGAAGTCAGTGAGTATGACGCATTTTTCGTTTGACCGATCGCCAAAGGTATCACTAGATGGGAGAGTTGTAGAAGAATTGTAGGCAGGTTTTGCGGTAGACTACTTGGGTTTGAGTGGATGTCCATAGGTGCACATTTCTAGTGAGGTGGGATCTAGGCTTGGTGTTATGTCTGGACAGTACATCTTTCTGTGGTATAAAAAAGGTGGGTTCAAACTGAGTGATCCTGTGGCAAACAAGGTAGTGATCAGTGCAGACTTGGCTTTTGGTGAGAAAGTCATAGGGCAGCGTACTCAGGTAAAGTAAGAGAAACAAATGCCAGAAACTGCAGTAGCAGTAATGAACATGTTATTCAGGTGGAGCTAGATACTCAGGGCAGAAATGCAGGGAGTTCTATCTCGGGTCAACAGTATCATGATATAAATTGCAGCAGAAATGGACATGTGTTGCAAGTGGAGCTACAAACTCAGGGTAGAGATGACATTATTCATATTGCAGGGAGTTTCAGCTCGAGAGACCAGCAGAATCACAATGGGCTCAGGTGTACTATCAGACCACCACTTAGGTATAAATTTGACATTCTAGTGTTTTATGCATTCATTACTACCAGCAGCAAGGTTCCTACTATTTTTCAAGATGCGGTGCACAGCAAATGGAAAAATAGATGGACAAGTGTTATGGTGGAGGAGATAAAGTCATTGTATATGTACCAAATGTGGGAGTTTGTAGAACTTCCAAAGGGGAAGAGGGTGATAGGATGCAAGGGAGTGATGTATTTGTTGTTTGTGAATGACATGTTATTGGCTGGGAAAGCTTTCACTGAAGCTAATCAATTGGAAACTCTGTTGAAAGGTTTTAACATGAAGGTTTTGGGTATGGCCAAGAAGGGTCTTGGTTTGAAGATTCGCAATAGCAGAGCTACAAGGAGATTAGTGTTATCTTAGGGTGGCTTTGTGGATAGAGTTGCAAGCAGATTGGTCTAATCTCCAGGACGAAACTATAGGGAGACTTTGTTTGCTGTCTCAGGGTGATTTTGAGGAGAATCAATGTAAAATGTCTACTGCTCGGTACCTAAGGACGGACAGTGATGTCCAGAATATGTCAAAGATCTCCTATGCTGGTGCAATGAGGAGTTTCGGCAAGCAACAGAGTGGTCCGTCAGTCATGAGATTTGTTGAAGACTATGCAGGGGGCTTTGATGATAGAAGGCTTACGGCAGATTTTGTGTTTACTGTTGTGAGAAGACCTTGTTGAAAGCCAAGGGCGCAGTCTCAAGTTGTTATATCTACAACTGAATCGGGGTTTATGGCAGAAGCTAAAGCTGCCATAAGCAAGTTCAAGCCTTACTTGGACTTGGTTTTTGTCTCCAGTTGCTAGACAAGAGATGGTCCCAACTTAACATCCCAAGGTCAAGGTGGAGCAACGGGTTATCTTTTCGATTTCTCCTAAGGGGCGTATATTCGCCAAGGTGGAGATTATTGTGATATGTGGCTCATATATTGAATGGGATGCATGTACAAATAGAGAACATGGTGAAAAATCAAAGTGCTAAGGAGCAACAAGGAAACCGTCTACGGATTCACCATAACCGTCAACGGTTTGGCGCCTGATTTCAGACAATTTACATTCTATCTGAAACTGTCAATGGTTTGGGCACTTGGGAACCCAGCACAGATTTTTTGAATTTTGAAAGAGGGACATTAATTTAGTTGGGGTTTGGAGGAAAAACCTCCAGGAACTTTATATATACGTTGTCTCAGATGTATATGTAAGATGGTTGTACATTGTTCATGTCCTTTGGACAAGAAAGATAGTGAATCTTTGTTGTTTGCTCCCATGGATGTAGGCATTGTCGAACCACGTAATTCCTTGTGTTATTGTGTTGTTATTGCTTTCATATATTTGCTATGGTTGTGGATTGTTCTATATATTCATCATTAAGTGATGTATTGTGTGTTTGATCCGATATTCTGGTGTGCAATTCGTTTTTCACAACACCCTCTAACTAAGTTGCATAGATGTGACCAACACAGAACACAAAAGGCCCTCTAGCCAACATACCAAATGTGCCCCTTGGCAAACATGGCAGATGCTAAAGCATACAACAGTCAATTCCACAAGTTATAGTCTCTCGACTACGTTTCCATTAAAACTCAAACCGTGGACCTTTAGGCTTCCAATGAAATCCTCAGAGCAATATTCATGTCTCCTTTGAGTCTACACCACCACAGTGTTTTCAATACCACAAGGACCAACTCAAAGTTGTACCCATGTGACTCAAGAAAGATGTACAAAGGCTTTCATTAATTTTTACCCTTTTAAAGATCCAAGAACCTCACCTCTCTCTATGGAATATGAACGTTCTCAGTTTAGTGAAAAACACCTTTGGCAAAAGCTCTTGAATCGTTCATGCTTGTATATTTAAGAAGATCACCACCAATGATGGAGTAAGCACACCACAAGAATATTGAATGATTGCAAACCGAACTCAAGTGCCAACAAAATAGAAGAAATCCTACAGTGTGGCGTTAGTACCCACTTTAATGATTTCTACAAAAAATAATCTTTATCCCCACATCCAAGATATGAGGCCATCTCAAACATTCTGATTTCGAAAAGACAATGTACTACAAGACCTTAGCCAATCCACACAATGCATTCCACAACAAGAGGGGGGAGAGTGACCAATACTCAGCCAAGGGTAGATTGATCTTTCCTCCACTCAAAGTCACACCTTGAATTCCCACAAACGAGTTGATGCCAATGGCATTAGTCCAAGTTTAGCTTTTAAAGGAGAGACTTGCTCTAATACCAGTCATTGCAAGACAATTGAATCCCAAGGCTGCAATACTCACCCAAGGGTAGATTGATCTTTTCCCCACTCAACGTCCTATCTCAAATTCTCACAAGAGAGTTGAAGCCAATAGCATTAATTAAATTTTAGCTCTCGAAGGAGACATTTGCTTTCATACCAACTGTAATGGAAGGCGAAATCCTAAGGCAACAAGTATCACCTTTACCCTAATCTACCCAACACGTGATGGGATCATGTTCGTGCAGCGACAACGCTACACCAAATTGCAACTTAGTGCTCTCATTGTCCCATCTTAGATTGTCTTTGAGGAACCATGAATCGAATAGTAAGGGTGTTAAACTCACATTCCATGAGCACTGAGGATAATTCATATCCCCACAACATGATCCTCACATAAGTGTACCTGTGATTAACCATCGACAAGTTGAAGCCTAAGGAAGTGACACCATACATTACTCAAGTTACACAAAGGTTCAACATCCCATGATAGTCCAACTAGTGTAAAATGGCACCACTAGAGAATGAACTCCACGCTAACATAGATGCACATCGCAATCTCTGGTCGATAGAGACACAACATCATTCTCCAATGGGTTGACCATGGGGATACTAACCCCATATGGAAGCCCAAGACACCCCTCTAAGGTATTAAGAGCCCACCCTCAAGCACTCCTTAGGTGCTCACTTAGTGCCCAAAAACACATTGAAGTTGGTAGGACACTTATCTGCCCCCTAAGATATAGTCTCTCAACCACCTTCTCATTTTATCATGAGTAACCATCTAGGGTCTAAAACACACATCATTGGCCCAAGAATACGACCTTAGTAACTGTCTGAATCCACCACAACATCATAGTGACATTCAAAGTATGCCCAACAACATCTTCATAATTGAACCCAAGTCTATCATAATTCCTTCCACAACCCATCCAACATTATCAATGAACCCTTCCAAGGCTGCCCAACTAGTCATCTTGCATCTGTCACGGTTCCATGTAAAAAGGAATGGAACTGTGCCACTATGCCCATCCTAGCTGTTGTTATTCTCGTCAGCATGGGTGGTGGCATCACTATCACCATCCTTGCTCTTAAAGCCACTGTAAAAAACTTCATTCTTGCTAATTGCAGTATCCACCTTTACTTCTACTCCCTTGCTTCTTAGAAATTCCTTTTTCCCTTGTCTCTTGAGGCTTTTTTTTTTTTTTAAAAAAAAGGGGGGGGGGGGGGAGGGAGGACTTGTTTTAGGTAGTGGAAACATAGGGACTGTACATGGGTATCTCGAATGGAAAGCAAGAAAATAAGAGAAACATATTAGTATTGCTGCTGCAATGCTGCGTATACATGTTGAGGTGAGGAGAAAAAGAAAAGAAATGGAACATGCATGAGTACATGAGAAAAATCCTTAACTTGTTGGTACAAGCTTTTTTGCTCCACACATCATGCAATGGGAATCAAATGCCTTCTTCACTAACTACGAGGAAGATTCCCTGCCTCCCTAATTGCTTGCCTCTCATCACTCTTCCTTTTCTTGGTCTTAGGAAGATAAGGGAACCTTAAGGACCCATCATATGTGCACATAAATTGTGCTGGTTCTAAGAGATAAATTTCTCAAACTCATGCAAGAACGTGACCCACCAAATTATGACGCCCTTAGCATGCCTTGCTTAGGAAAAGGTAGCAACCAAACTTCCAAAACAATAATTGAAATAGCTTCATAAAACAATCTCTTGAGGTACACCCTAGTTGTACCTAAACTATTGTGATCTACAATGTGAGGAGTACAAGTGTCTATGCCTTTCATCTCAATCGGTGCTGGCACTACTTCCCTTTATCATGGCAGGTACATCTTGGGTAGCTTTGTGAGACGATGCTCATGTCTTGATCCTTTAAATCTCTAGACCTGATATGATGTCAAGATGCTCTGAGGATAAATGCTAGTAGCAATTAATGTAATCTAGTAGGTGCCTCTTGGAAGAAACCTTAAGACCATGACCAAGATCTCAAGGGGCCCTTCCTGAACTAAAGGCCAAAAGAAAATTGTGCTTGATAGTACATCCTCTCAACCACTATCAAAAGAAAATCTAAATGAATGTAGAGCCAATATACTTTATCTCCAAAAATTGATACATCGGCAGTACAACTGCTACATAGTATAGATCCAATAAACGATACATCAACCTAAGTAGAGCACTCTTTAGGGCAAAACAACAACCCTTACTATTTTCATGGCTATTGTATAAAAAGACAACGAAAAATAGCCAATAAGCTAAGAAGGCTACAAATTCGAGCTCATCCCCTTGTCCCAAACCAAGTGTCCACTTGCCTGTCTTGCTATCATACAGTGAAAAGAGGAAGGTTGCCTTCTCACAATAGTAGAGTGTCTATCTCACAACTCCTTAATGCATCACTGCATGAGGGCGATACTTCTCTAATCCTCCTCGTCAAGAATATCATATTAAGCAACCACTTTACCTAACAGATTAAGCTTTTAGGTTGTGGGCCGACAATGTATATCAAGCTTTAACAATCCCACGCAAGTGCAATGCCATTGCATGTGGAGAGATAAAAAAGCAATAAAGACAACCCAGTAGAGGGAATAAGATAATTTTTAACAACCATACAACAAGGGCAGGCAGCAAGACTAGAACCAAGAACTGCCAACCACGGCACTAATAACATGTTAAGCAACCACTTCACCTAAAGGCCTAAGTTGTTAGGTTGTAGGCCGACAATGTATATCAAGCCTTAACATACTAGTTCGTCCCAAAGTTCTCTTTCCAAAGCAATCCAGCCTCAGAGTATAAAAATCCTCTAGGGTGAACCCAACCTATGCTCTCCTCAATGTATGCGTGAAAAAAATGCTCCAACAAGACAGTTTTTTTACCATAGGTTGGTATTTTATCTGGTTGAATGTCTAATAAAGCCCACACATGTATGCCTTGCTCTTATAAATACCCCTAACCATTTTGGCATAGGGGCATTCTAGCACTCGAGCAATCTAGCTCTCTTTGTCCTTACCCACTTACTTTCTTAGAAATCTCCATAACTTTAGAATTCCTCCAATTCGAGGATTCCCTCCAACCATAAAAATCTTTTTGCTTGCACCCAATGCTTAAGCTTCCTAAAGGAGGTCTATTGTATCAATCTAATGAGAAGTAATATTGACAAAAACCGTTTATCGAATATTTTATCATTTAAATCTTATCTTGTTTTTTTTTTTTCTAGCTAATTATCATTGTATGGTATCATTTGAAATTCAATGAATATTTTATATTTTCCTCACATATTTTGTAATTTCATTTTTATCTTTTGCCATAATTAATCAAATGATTGAATTACTAGTCCGACCTAAAGAAAATATAGTTCAATCTCTAATTTGGTTGAAGAAAACTAGAAGACTAGCAACTCATAGGTGTGGTAAAGGAGAGTGGTGGGCAAGGCTCCAAAATTATTGATACAAGTACCAAGACAAATACTAAACTCAGATATGATGGGCATAAGCCCTTAAAAATGTAAAAAATTCAAAATTGATTGGTTATAGCATATATCTATCTCCTCTAGCATTCTTCTGAAACAAATTATTTGTCTGCAGCCTACAGAGTTTTGCACTGGGGCCTCCTAACTTGGGAGCCAGCACCAGATATAGTCACATCATAACTAAGAGGTGTACCTAGAGGCTATTGCACACTTTGGAGGAAACATCATAGCACATCACACCTAAGCAAGAAGCCATTCAAATTATATCAAATATTTTATCTCAAACACACGTATGCTAAGTGAGTAAGTGCATTAAGTCTTCTCCTCTCTCTCATGCAACTAGTTGCTTCATTCCCTTGGTCAAAAAATGATACCACTATCAGGGAGGGAAAGGTTGTCACAAATGGGATTCTACGTAGGATCGTTGGAGGGGTCTGCACGATAAGATCGTAGAATCGGATCAAGAATCATAAGATTCTAGTTTCAGTGTAAAAAAAAAATTATTTAAATAAATGTATATGGAATTTTATGACAACTTTTAAGGCTATAAGCTTAATTAATAAGTCAATTAATAAGCTTAATTAAAAAATATTTAAAATAGATGTATATGAAATTTTATGACAATTCTTAAGACTATAAGCTTAATAAGCACAGCTGCAAAAAAAGAGGAAGAAAGGAGTTGATAGAGAGAAGAGTGCTAACTCTGCTGGCTGTTGAGGTGTTCGACAGAGAGACGACTGAAGAAAGGAGTTGACCACCAAAGAACAATCAGAAGATTCAGTACCTAGTGCCGACAGAAGAGTCAACTGTTGAGTGCTGAACTGCACATTGAAGCCGTACAGGAGTAGTCAACTAGAGTAGAGGAGATTCAGAGAGAGACGAGAGTGTTTGAAGGGTTTGCCGGTTGCTGCCTTGCTGCAGATCGAAGTATTGAACACCTCAGCTGTTGAACAGAACTGCTGGCGAATGCTGAACTGCACATTGAACACGAACAGGACTGTTACAGCCTTACAGGAATAGTTGATTAGAGTAGAGGAGAGTTATAGGGAGACGAGAGTGCTCGAAGGGTTCGCTGGTTGCAGCGCTGCTGATCGAAGAATCAAACACCAAAGCTGTCAAACAGAGCTGCTGGGACCTATTTTGCCCTATATTTCAAGATTTTGGGCTTAATGTAAAAACTTTGGGCCCTCTTTACAGTAAAAACACATATTGGACCTTACAATTCAAGCCCAAAGAGGGAAAAGACCCATTCCAGGCAGAATTGTAGAACCGTTACGATTCTACTCACGATTTTGATTCCACCAATTCAGGTATGATTCTGCAAAGATTCAACTGAAATGCGATTTTCCATGGGAGCTGGATCATCAGGGTGATTTTGAATCATAGAATCGTACGTTCTACGATTCAAGTCACGATTTTAACAACCATGAGGGAGGGCAGTATTCACACAAGGCATCATAAATTCTATTGAAGGGGTGTGAGGGATGTGATGCTAGGTGCAGTTCTTGTTATCCTCCACTGTATCACATTTTCTCCTTGAAAAAAATATATGCTAGGTGTAACATATCTTTCTTAACTCTCTTCTTCAATTCACATAGCTGTTTGCTCCATTTCCTCACATTCAAAAGATGATTCCACCATCTCTCTTTTGTACTACAAGGAAATCCAGGAAAAGTCTGTGGTAAATGTTTTAGAGTTCTGTAAGAGTTCCCCAAAAGAAATGAAGTGCCTTCAAGTTCATTTCATGAAACACAGTACAAAGTGCAATTGGCAGCATTGCTTACAATATATATGAAGAAAGACTTTAATGCTTAGTTGCAAGAGGAAGAAAAATTATACTAGCAAAAATTTGAAAGAAACAGAAGTTACAAATAATGAAAGTAAGTTTAAAGATACACAAACACACACACACACACACACACTATATAGTTTTAACCAATATAGATAATCAATAGAAATTACCTCTGGACGGCATTTTCGTGTGGCTATATGCACAGCTGTATTACCCTTCTTGTCACGCTCATTCAAGATTGAGGGAGCAGTAAGTAAAATCTCCTCAACCACAGAAGGACACTTACCTTTTACAGCCATGTGGAGGGCAGTTTGACCCTTCTTATCTTTGATGCACACAATATCTGGATCTTTTTCTATAAGTACTTTTACTATACGAAGAAAGCCATACCTAGCAGCTGTATGCAATGAAGTTTTTCCATTTTTGCGCACAATCCTTGCTGAGCTGGCATCAACATCTAATATGATATTCACTACATCCAAATGGTCCTTAACAGCAGCTGAATAAAGGGGGCTAGTCTGCGAGGAGTCACATGATCCGCAAAGCTCAGGCCAAATGCCTAAAAGTTCCTTTACAATCCCTAGATACAATAACAGTCAATGACATATCAGTTCCTTCACAATCCCTACATAAAATAACTGTCAATGACATATCATGTTGAAATGCATCAAATATCATTATAAAAAGTATACAGGTTAAAAAAGCAGGATTCTTTTATCTGCACTACACGGGATTACAACATTCAAAAGCACAAAGCTCCACTTTCACTGCAAAGATCATGTAACTTTCTCTTTTCTATCATCATGACTATTCCCAGGATTTATGCTAAGTAAAATAAATTATTTTATGATTTGCAAGGAAACCAAGACAAAATGATTTATACTAAAAAACCTATGAAAGCCTGTGAAATTCAATTGGATTTGAAGAATGCTATTTCCACAGGCATTCTTTGCAAAGGAAACAAAGACAATAAATTATTAGTCAAAACCCACGAAAGCTTGCGAAATCCAATTCAAATCCAAATGACTTATTTCCAAAAGCCAAATGGCTTACTCTTAGTTCTAACTCCAGATGACAAAAACTTATGATGCAACAAGTTCGTTAAAAATAAAAAGCAGGCCAAAGATGAACCATTGAGAAATCAATATCATTTATAATCAAATTTCTTCCATAAATAATTGAGCTGCTTTTGCTGTATTGGCAATTTGACGTATGCTCTCCATAATTTAAAATTCTTCTCAAGCTTATGTAGAAGGATGATTTTTTTCACCTCACACATGACTAGATTAATCCTATAACAATTATGAGAATTAAGTTCAAGAGAAATCGCATGGCACAAGAGAGAGGGTACATCATGAAAATCTACATCCATGTAGCAATAAGGCAGAAAAAATAAAATTTTTTTTATGAGAGATCAAAAAGAAGAAGAAAAACAAAACCACCAGCAATACACCACCGAAGTCATTTTGCACTTAAAAGCTTCACAGTTTTTTCTTCCTATGTATCTGAGAAGCTATTTAGTTTTTAATTATTTATATAGGCTTTTTTTTGCCCCAGGGGGGGGGGGGGCGTGAGCCGTAATCTCAGATTCAAAGTGAAAAATTTGAAACAGAACATATCTCATATTAGGAAACCAAACAGCACACTGAAGCATATCAAGTTCAAAGTGCCAGGCACGCCCAGAAATCATGGCCGAAGCAAATTTGAAACACTTGTGCATAATTGGAAATTGAAATGGACAAAACTAAAATTGCTTACAAATTGATGTTCATCTGTATTCATCATCTTATACTGCAAAAGATTGCATTATTACAAGGTTTAAACAAACACTGAGTCGTTTACCCACCATAACATATTAGCATGGATTTTAGTTTCCCTCTATCAACTGTAAACCTACAATGACCATGCTACAAAGCCGGTATCCAAAATATAGTAAACATATTCTAAAGATCCAATATCAAAAGGCAAGTGTCCCATATGACTGCCATTGTAGATGTAATTTTCTTTTTTCTAAGATCAAAAAATAATTAAATCCTTCCTTTCCAAAACAAGAAAAGTAACTTGTGCTAACCAAATTCTGCTTAGCAGTTAGGGCCCTCGTGACTAATGAAAAGGAGTTAATAACAAAAAGCAAATAAATAGTGGCAGATAAAAAAGTTGTAAGATTGTTTGGTAATGTAGTTGAGAACTAGTTGATAATAGGGAGAACAGCTATTGAGTCATTGAGAAATGAAGTTATGAAATGCTGGAAATGTCATAATTGACCAAAATGAAAAGTTTTAATGAAGAAAAAGCTCCAGCTTGCTTTTAAAATGCGGAATTAGCTGTTAGAGGGACTTCAAAAAAAATAAAAAAAGAGGGAGTAAATAGCAAAAACCTATGTATGGTTTAGTTTGAGTCCTTCATCCTAAAATTTGTGCTTCCCACAGATTATGTCAATTGTTGACGTCAAAAGTTTTCTCATGTTTAGCACAAGTATTGTCTACTTTGACTCACGGTTCTCGCAGTTTTGTTCTTAAAATGTGAGGAATGAGTGTAACATTATAAGCCAAAGTTTCTCTAGACTCTCAACCAATGTGTTATTATAGGCGTTCTTTCAATACATCACTAACAAATAGCCCAAGTAATCATGTTCAGTTTCAATTTTCAACAAGGAGAATCAAACCAAAGAAAAGGGGCCAAGGATGCCCTTAGGTAAAATGGTTTTCATTTTTCAGCTTTTATTTTTGAATAAAAATTACAAAAATGTCAACATTGTTTTCCAAATTTTCAGCATTGTATGAGAAACTTGGAAAATATCTATTTATTGTTTTTCAAGACTTTTACATAAAAATTGAATAACTAGAAAATAAAGTGGCATATTTATAATTTTTTAAAAGTAGAAGTGAAAACTGATTTCACTACTGAACACCTAGTATTTCCAAAATACATTCTTAGTTTTTTAGCATAAAAATTGCAGTAATTTCACTTTAAGAAGCAAAAAAGTAAGAACAGCTAATGAGAATGTGTGGGATACCAATTTGAGAATTAGATGCCCTTTGGAGAGTCTGTGGAAAGCAATCTCTCAAAATTATCCTCTCTTCATTACCCATATTAAAACCCTCTTGGGAAGAGATAGTAATATCCATTTTTAGAAAGATCCTTGGTAGGGGAATGCAGTTTTGTCCACCTCATCAGGATGATTCAATTTCTTCTTTTTTTGTTGATCCAGGTGGTCCTTTGCCTTCTTGGCACTTCCATTTTCGTGCAACGTTAAACACTAGGAAGATGGTGGAGCTATCCTCTTTGCTAGTCTGGTCAAATAACTATCATTTTTCTTTAGAAGAGGATAGCCGATCTTGGTCTTTGGACCCTTCGAGGGTCTATTCTTGCAAATCTTTTTGTGTTTTTCTGAATAGATCTAATTTATCTTTTCCTCTCTACCAATCCATTTGGAAGGCCACCCCTTTAAAATCAAGGCTTTTATCTAGTTGGTTGCGCTTGAAAGAATTAATACCAATAACATGCTGCAAATTAGGAGACCTTTGAAGGCTATATCTCCAGATACAGTGTGCTTTTTTCAGAACCTGCCTCACATTTGTTCATTCATTGTGACTATGATTGGAGAGTATGGAATAAGCTATTTGGTATTTTAGGCGAATGTTGGGTGAGTTCTGGGGCAGTGGAGGACCTTCTAGCTGCTTCTTTTGTTGGTTTTGGCAGGGAAAAAGAAAGGGCAGCACTCTGGAAATGTGCCCTTTTTGCAGTCTTTTGGGGGCTGTGGATGGAGCGTAATGTGCCCATCTTTCTAGGGAAGAAATCATTTCATTTGCTGGTTTGGGAAAAGATACATTTTTTGGTTCTCTTTGGTGTGTGAGGCTAGGGAATTTTAAGGGGCTGAGCTTTTCCAATATTCAAAGCGATTGCGTTGGAGTGTTGAGAGTCGTGTTGGTTTTTCTCTTGTTTTTTCAGTTTTCAGGTTGCTTCTTTGTGTTTTTTATCTGGATTTTCCAGACCACGTTGAGGAGACGTCTTATTTTCCGGGCTGTATATTCTTATTCTATTAATAAAATTCTTCTCTCACTGAAAAAAAAAGAAGTAAGAATAGCACTTCCAAAGTGCTAACCAAACAGAACCAAGAAATCAGTTAATCGGAACAACAAGGCACAACGACGCAAATTCAACTCGTATAACCAAGAAATACGCATATGATTAAACGAATAATTCAAAGACAATTATACAAAATCAAAAGCAATTAACAGTTTCAGAATCACACACCCAAGTGACCGCGCTTAGCCGCGACATGAAATGCAGACATATCTGCCTTCGTTCTGATCATTACAGTTTGGAGATCGCAAAAGTTTAGCAAGTAGCTGAATATTGCCTGCAGATTGTTCTCCGCCGCGATGTAGATCGCTGTTTCGCCGGTATCATTCTGCAACGCCATAAGAGCGGATCTCGAGGCCTCATCTGGCGCCTCTTCTCCGGTCAGTTTGTCCAGCTGAAGCTTTACGCCTTCGAGGTCGCCGGATCGGACGGCAGCGAAGAAGGCTTGGCAGGTGATGAATCGAAGCGACTTGGAGTCCATCTGAACTCAAACCCTACGCGGTCTCTCTCTCCCTCTCTTTCTCTCTCCAGAGGTGGAGGAGGAAATGGGCTAAAAGGCATTGAAATAATTGCGCATTTTTTTGTTGATTGAGAGATGAGATAACAACTGGGTTTGGGGCGAGGAATGATTGGGGAGGGTGGCACCGCGTGAGAAGAGGCGGTGATAAGAAAAATTTAGTAGTTAGTGGAAACTGGAATCTTCTCTCAGTCCCGCGCCAGTCAAGTTCGTAAATCGTACGCGAATGAATACTAAAATGAATCTTCTCTCAGTCCCGCGCCAGGTGCTGAGCCATCCTCTGAACCGTGAGGCGTGAACTCAAATCAGTTGTAGTAGAGCTGCTGCAAACGAGCCCGATGGCTCCGCTCGCCTGGCTCGAATTTCACTGTATGACCTATTTTTGTTTTTCAGCAAATTACCAGAGTCAAAATAATAAGATTGAGCTGGACAAATTTAGACTTTTTGGTTTGATTAAAACTCATTTAAAGGCATTTTAGTAAAATTTATTTAGAAGCTTTTTATTTATTTATTATGAATGATGCTAAAGATGGTACAATTAAGAAAAAGTTATAGGTAAAAATATGAAACTGTATCGACTCATGACCCATTTGATATTAGATTAGGTGTGAATGTAAGAGGATTGAGGAGACGGTCACCCCCAAGCTTCCTCACAAATTTCTTTTTAATTAAGACATTGGGCTAATGCTAAATTTGTCCTTGCCCTCTTCATGTCTATCTACCCTCCCACCTTAGAGACGTCAGCTCCCTATTTCTAAAATTGTTTGTGGGTTAGTTTTGGTTTGGATTGATCTCAAATTTCAACCAAACAGACTGGATCGGTCCAAGAAAAAACTCAAACCTAAGTTGAATCGTATTGGATACAGTTTTAATTGATGTGATACCTAGGTGGATAGATTTGGCATTTTTTAGTATTATTTTTTAAGAAGCAAATAAAATAAAATAAAATATTAGCAAAACTATATTTTTGCAAAACATATGTAAGTGGCTTTGGTCTCTAACAGCCACACCCTCGCACCCTCACCTCACGGCCACACAAGTCCATTCGTACATAGAGATTAACCTAAGTTAAGTTTTTCTAAAAAGTCTTAAACGCCAAAGAAACACCCACAATATGCAAAGCACGGACTTCTCTCCCTTTATTTTTGTCATTTATTTTACTTTTTGCTATTATATTCAAGTTGGGTTGGATATTTAATTTTCAAGTTTCAACCCCAAAATTCCAATTCCTAATTGTACAACAACAAAGAATTCTAGAGGCCTACAACCTAACCCCCTTTTCGGTTGCCACACCCTCGCACCCTCACCCTCACCTCACGACCACACCAGTACATTGTTATGCCTCACCCTCACCACCTTATGACTTCAATCTCCAAGCTTTTCCTTCTCAGATCTTAGTAGCTTTTGCCTAGCTGATGACAATGAGTCTTGTGCATTTGTGGCTTGTGCAACACCACTACTCGTCATAGCTTCACATTGTCTCCCCCACATATGTCACGACATACACTTCACATCTTGAAAGGGTCATACGATACTTGTTGAAGCGTACTAACTTAACTAGCTAGTAGAAAGTAAATCTTGGTTTCAGCACATGAACAAATTCACAATCATTACATGCAAATTAGTGAAAATAGTAAGCAAATATGAAATCAAACACAAGTCACGTTGTAAACTGCAAAGTAACGTAATTCCTTGACCCACACCTTAGTAGGCAACATGTGTTTAGCAAGTGAAGGAACTAAGTTAAACAATTTTATGATAGGTAGTGAGTTTTTCAATGAACACTCATACTTTTGAAAAAGCTTTTTTCTTTTTTCTTTTTTCTTTTTTGTGTTTTGTGGCTCATATCTTTTGAGTGGTGGACATACATAAGGAAGAAAAGCATAGTTGAATCAGCACTGGGGGGAAATCATCGACGATTTGGCTTTTACCATCGATGGTTTGGCTAAAATCTCAAAATGTTGCTCTTGATATCTTTCCGTCGAAGGAACCGTTGATGGCTATCTAAATGTTACTGAGACAGTTTGCTCTCGGTATTTCAAACCGTCGACGATTTGGCTCAAGGCAACGACGCTTATTTCAAATTTTGTTGAATACAAACGTTAGTGTGGTTGGGTGGTAGGAGGGAAACCTTTGTAGTGTTTATAAATATACCATTTCTGAGTGTATTCTCATTGTAATAAGATCATTGTATTGTGTCCTTTGACACCAAGATAGTGAAACTTTACCAATTGCTCCCGTGGATGTAGGCATTGCCAAGCCACATAATTCCTTTGTGTTCTTGTGTTGATTTTTTATTTTCTTTCATATATACTGTGTGAGTGTGTTCCATATTTGTTCTTCATTGATTGCTGCGTTTGATTTTCGCTGTGCAAATTCATGCTTATTCACAATAATTGGTATCAGAGAATTGTTGTTATGGCATCGGGCACTTCATCTGCAAAATTTTATATTGTCAAATTTGATGGAACCGAAAACTTCGATTTATGGAAGAGAAGAGTGAAAGATTTGCTTATGCTGCAAGGAATGGTGAAGGTCTTGTATGGTGTTCAACTGGAAGGTATGGATGAGACTAATTGGAAGGAATTAGAGGCAAAGGTTGTTGCTACGATAAGACTGTGTTTGGCCAATCAAGTGTTTTATCACGTCATGGAGGAAGATTCTCCTACGGTTGTTTGGCAAAAGCTTGAATGTCTAAATCTATTACGAACAAAATTTTTCTTAAGCAACGTCTTTATTGGCTTAAGTGGGTAGATGGTTAGAATTTGAACCTACACATTAATGCATTTAATCAAATCATAAGTGATTTAATGCGGGTTGATGTGAAATTTGAAGAAGATGATAAGGCGTTGATGCTACTGATTCTTTGCCAGTGTCTCACACGTATGTGAATTTGGTTACTTACATGGGGGGGAAAGTTACCCTTAATTTGGAAGAGGTGCCAAGTGCTTTGTTGGGGTTTCATCAAATAATGAACAAACTGCAATGAAAAATCACACAGGGAAGGTCTTTTGGGGAAGGGTAACCATGATCGTAGGAGAGGAAAATTCAGAAATGGATCGAGTCAAAAATCTCAAACTTAGTCCAAGAAGAAAAAAGATATCTAGTGTTATAAGTGTGGTAAAAGGGGGCACATTAAATCAAAGTGTCCAGATTGGAAGAAAAGAAACACTAAAAAGTAAGAATGGACTTCAAAATTAGCAAATGTAGTTCAAGAAGGAAATTCAGATTGCAGTGATGGTGACATACTTTCAGTTTCGTCAGGGTCGGATCGCCTCACGGACTCTCGGATCCTTGATTCAGCGTGTTCTTCCCACATGATTCCAAATAAGGAGTGGTTCAGCACCTACAGGTTGGTAAATTTAGGTTCAGTTCTTATGGCCAATGATGTTTCTTGTAAGATCATTGGAATAGGAAATGTACGAATCAAAATGTTTGATCGTGCTGTAAGAACTCTATGTGATGTAAGACACATTACAGACCTATGGAAGAGTCTAATTTCATTAGACACTTTGGACTGTAATGGACTCACTTACAAATTTGAAAGTGGAGTTATGAAGGTGTGTAAAGGCAATCTAACGGTGATGAAAGGGTTAAAGTTGGATGGAAATATTTATTCATTGCTGGGGACTACGATTGTAGGTGGAGCTGCAACCGTAGATATTGAATGCAATGAAACCTTCTTGTGGTATGCAGTTGGGGCATATAGGTGAACATGACATGAAAGAACTTCACAAGAGGAAACTCTTGAAATGTATGAAAACATATAAATTGAATTTTTGCAAGTTTTTTATTCTTGGGAAGCAAAATAGGATGCAATTCAAATCAGTTATTCACAAGACAAAAGGTATTCTTGATTACATACATTTTGATGTTTGGGGGCCTATTAGAGTAGCATCACGAGGAGGACATGTTTACTTTATAAGTTTTGTTGATGAGACTACTCACGGAAAGTATGGGCATACTGTAGTAACCGAGAAAAATAAAATTTAAAATAATAATAATAATAATAATAAAATAAAATAAAATAATTAAATTAACAAGTAAAATGAATAGTATGATAAGGAATATATATATATATATATATATATATGTGTGTGTGTGTGTGTGTGTGTGTGTGTGTGTGTATATAAGTAAGTTATTATGATATACATTTAATATATAGGTTAAAGGTATATATACATATAAAGTGTGAAAGCTTCTTCAAGAAGCTTTACTTTAATTAATGTTTAGTATAATATTAATATATATATATATATATATACATAATGGTGTGCAAGCTTCTTCAAGAAGCTTGCTTAGATTTCTTTTTGTGGAAGTACTAACTCTCTCTCCTATGACTCTCTCTCTCTCTTTGATTCCGGGCCAGTTTTACACCGGATCGACAAACCGAAGCCACCATGACGCTCCGGCGAAGTTCTCTACAAGTCTGCCGGAGCGGATCGTCAGGGAAACGAAGTTAGATTTCATCTCAAATCCAAGGTAAGGTTTTATACTCAATATTTGGATTTTTGACAGTTGAAGAAAGTGATATACGCATAAAAATACTGAATTTTAATATTGGAAATTTTCATTTCCAGGGGTGAACGTTGGGAATCATCCCTAAGTTGAGGTAAGGCTTTTTAAGCCGAATTTGACTTAATGGTAGTTATAGAAAATGTTGTATGTACAAAAATATTAAACTTTAATTCTGCGAGTTTTCATTTTCAGGGTGTTGAGTTGAGAACCTTGTGGGTACGGGAAAGATTTTCTTAGGGGCTTTTCAGGAATCAGGTAAGAGGATAAACTAAGCTAGTTTTATTTTGAGAAAATGCATGTATATATATGTAGCATCTGGTTTTAGGAAAAATAAATATATTTATATATATGATTTATATTTGAAAAATACTATTTAAATGATGATATGTTGAATACGTGAAAAATTTGTTTAGTGTGGCATGAGTATAAAAATGTTGTGAAATACTATTTTCAGGGAATGAGGACGATATGGATTTCTATGATGGAAAACCGGCGTACGGGCCGAGATATATATATATATATATATGTGATTTGCTGGCGTACGGGCTGTGCTATGTGGATATGTTTGCCGGCGTACGGGCCGTGCTATGTGGATGAGATTTGCCACCGTACGGGCTGTGCTATGTGATTTGCCAGCGTACGGGCCAAACTATGATAAAATATGTAATTCAGGCGTACGGGCCGATGATTTTCACGAAATATGTATATGTGAAAAATGATATGATTGATTTGATAATTATTTATATGAGATATCCATGTATCACGATTTTAGTATATGTATATGATATCAGAACCTGGTTGGCTTGGTCTAGATTAGCCCTTGCACGGTACCGTTGCTATGTGTCCATGGTCTTTGTGATCATGATATTTGTGTTAACGCTGCTATACGGAGTGGTGTGAGATTGGATGGTCGATGTGGTTATTTTCAAGAAGTGTGCTGTTATCGCCCCTGGTGTATGGACCAATATGGGTAGACCCATCGGACCTACAAACTACTGTTTGACTTGACAGTGGTCGGCCAACCATTGTTAGGTCCTGCCTTCGGACCACACAACCCAGTCATGTGGGGGTAATACATGACAACAGCCAGCTAACCTACCGGGATTGTTTTATATTATTATTATTATGATACGAGATGAGATATGTTATGACAATGCAGTATGTTTTGCCATGTTTTGATTTATATATAAGTTTTCCCAGATTTGATAAACAGTACTAGATATGTTATGTATGGTATATGTAGAACACAGATTACTCATGTTGCCACACACTGGTATTAGTTTATTTCCCTTACTGAGAGGTGTCTCACTCGTAAATCTTATTAACTTTTCAGGAGCCCCAGATAAGCGGGAAAAGCCCCGCTGATATAGTACGGTTTATCTGCCCTTTTTGAAGGGTAAGTTTTGTAGGGACAGTTAGATTTTGTGGGAAATGTCCCTAGGTTTTATTTTTGGGATGTATATATGAAAATACAGTGATTGTAGTAACTCTGGTATATTGTGGTATATGATATTGAGATGTACATGCTTGTATATTTTTTGCTGCTAGGGCTTCTGCTTTATGTTATGATATATCCCTGGTGCCCACAGGCCCAGGTGGATTGTGACCTGCTGAGCTGGAATATGGGATATGTGATATTGATATTATATCTAAAAAAAAAATACGTGGAAAAATGAGCAGGTCGTGACAACTTGGTATCAGAGCCTAGGTTGCTAGGTTCTGTAGACTTTAAAGTGCAGTAGGAACAATACTAGAGTTTAGGAAAGGATTTGAGGTTTTGTTCTATAGTCTAGAGGCAGGACTTCCGTGGTAGTTTCTATGTTTTTCCTGGGGTGACGATTTCAAGAAAACCATAGTAAGCTATTGTCGGGTTGTGTTCTTAGAATGTAGGACTGGGGATTAGAAATGAGTTAGAAATGTTGAGATAAGTGGTGAGGATAGGTGGGTAAATTATGAGGATATGATTACTGAATTGCAACTGCTATTTTCCAAGATGGATCTAGAAGGAAATAGTGCTTATGCGAGTGGCAGTGATGGAGCAGGACCATCAGGTGCAGCTGGGACCGACTCGAATACCGTATTACGTAGCGTGGCTCAGCAAGTTATGGCTGAGATCGCTAGGAGCTCGAGGGAGCAGAGTGGTCCATCTGTAGGCCATGGCTGCACTATAGAGAAATTTACGAAGATGAATCCTCCGGCATTCTCAGGCGGAGTTGATCCTGTAGCCGTTGAGAACTGGATGCAGGAGACTAAGAAAATCTTGACTGTACTGCAGTGTACTGAGGAGCAGAGGGTCCTCTTTGCCACCTATAGATTGACAGGAGAGGTTGAGAGGTGGTGGACTGCGGTGAGACTATTGGAGCAATAGAGGGTGACTCCGATAGTTATGACATGGGACCGGTTTAAAGATCTATTCTTTGATAGATATTTTCCAGCTACTGTGAGGGAGGCTAACGTAGAAGAGTTCCTGAGTCTGAAACAGGGACAGCTATCCGTCTAGCAGTATGCAGCACGTTTTATCGAGCTTTCTCGTTTCGCCCCATACATTGTGCCTGATGAGGTAAAGAAGGTGAGACAGTTTGAGAGAGGCTTGATGCGGAGTATATTTAGGCAGGTGGTGGTGCTGCGGATCCAGGACTTTGCTGAGTTGGTCGACAGGGCGGCCTTGGCAAAGATTAGTGAGCGTCTTGATGCAAAGGAGCAGGGACAGAGGAAGAGATCTGCATCTACCGGCTATCAGCAGGGTCATAGACCAGGCCAGTGGAGGAGAGGTAATCATGGAAGAGGGGAGAGATAGGAGATGGGAGGACGTGAGGGGCAGACAGGGCAGGGTCCTCCTGTTTGTCAGACTTGTGGTAGGAGGCACTAGGGAGAGTGTCGAGATGGTGGTGTAGTGTGCTATTGCATCGGGGCATATAGTGCGAGATTGTCCTACCCGACCAGATGTAGCTCCGGTGTTCTATCCCTGCGGTAGATCGGTGCACATGGTACGAGACTGCCTTACTCCACCAGATGCAGTTCCAGCTCCTAGACCATACCGGGGAGGCTATCAGGCACCACGTGGGGGTCAGCAGAGGAATACGGCACCAGCTAAGGTATTTACTCTGACGCCGAGTGAGGCTGAGACGTCAGGTGATGTAGTGACAGGTATGATCATTATGCTTTCTTTTAAAGTTATTGCTTTGTTTGATTCTGGAGCTACACATTCGTTCGTGTCTTTGGGGTGTGTTAAATTATGTGGGGCTGAAATACAGTCATTAGATGTTGAATTGTTGGTATCTACACCGACTGGGTTGGTAGTGACGTGTAGTAGAGTGCTTCGAGGTTGCCCAGTTAATATTCAAGGAAAGACTTTGTCTGCTGATTTGATAGTGTTAAACATGCATGGGTTTGATGTTATATTTGGCATGGATTGGCTAGCAGCCAATTTTGCCAGTATAGATTGCCAAGCACGAGAGGTGATATTTAGATCTCCGGGGGAAGCAGAATTCAAGTTTGTAGGGTCGCGAGTGCAATCCCCGCCTCAGCTAGTTTCAGCTATTCAGGCCAGAAGACTGCTGCTGAGTGGGTGTCAGGGGTTTGTGGCTGTGGTGAAGGAGATGTTAGAAAATGAATTGAAACTTGCTAGCACGCCTGTAGTAAAGGAATTTATAGATGTTTTCCCAGATGAGTTACCAGGCTTGCCACCTGATCGTAAGGTAGATTTCTCCATTGATCTACCTTCCGGTACAGCGCTGATTTCTAAAGTACCTTATCGGATGGCGCCAGTGGAGTTAGCAGAGTTGAAGAGTCAATTGCAAGATCTACTTGATAAGGGCTTCATATGACCCAGTGTATCTCTGTGGGGAGCTCCAGTTTTATTTGTGAAAAAGAAAGACGGGACTATGAGGATGTGTATAGACTATAGGGAGATAAATAAAGAAACAATCAAGAATAGGTATCCTCTACCCCGCATCGATGATTTGTTTGACCAGCTCCAGGGTACACGAGTGTATTCGAAGATTGACCTCAGATCTGGCTACCATCAGGTGAAGGTGAAAGCAGAAGACGTCTCAAAGACGGCCTTTAGGACCAGGTACGAGCATTACGAGTTTCTAGTGATGCTGTTTGGTTTGACGAATGCTCCTACGGTATTTATGGACTTGATGAATAGAGTCTTCCACCAATACCTAGACCAGTTTGTTGTTATTTTTATTGATGATGTACTGGTCTATTCTAGGAACTATGAGGAGCATGAGACGCACTTGAGGCAGGTTTTGCAGACACTTCGGGAAAAGAAGTTGTACGCCAAGTTCAGTAAATGTGAAATTTGGCTTGAGAAGGTTGTGTTCTTGGGGCATGTTGTATCTGGAGACGGTATTTCTGTGGATCCTAGCAAGATTGAGGCTGTAGTGAATTGGGCTAGACCGAGAAATGTCCAGGAGATTCGGAGTTTCTTGGGGCTAGCAGGCTATTATTGTCGTTTTGTTGAGGGATTCTTAGCGCTGTTAGGACCTTTGACACGATTGACGAGGAAGAATGTCAGATTTGAGTGGGATGATAGCTGTGAGCAGAGTTTTCAGGAGCTGAAGCAGAGGTTAGTCACAGCGCCTGTATTGATCATCCCGTCTGGGGGTGAGGGGTATACCATTTACAGTGATGCGTCCTTGAAGGGACTTGGCTGTGTATTGATGCAGCATGGCAGGGTAGTGGCGTATGCATCCAAGAAGTTGAAAGAATATGAGAAGAACTACCCTACCTATGATCTTGAGTTGGCTGCAGTGGTACACACACTGAAGATTTGGAGGCATTACCTGTACAGTGAGCAGTGTGAGATCTTCTCCGACCATAAAAGTTTGAAGTATTTCTTTACGCAGAAAGAACTGAATATGAGACAGAGAAGGTGGTTGGAGCTGATTAAGGATTTTGATTGTACCATCAGTTATCACCTAGGGAAAGCAAATGTTGTAGCTGATGCATTGAGCAGGAAATCCAGGGAGCCAGTGTTGGCGGCTATGGGGATCCAGCATCCGATCATGATGGATCTGGAGAGACTCGGCATAGAGTTGGTGGAGAGTGATCTCCCAGTATGTATTTCTAGCCTAGTGGTACAGCCTACCTTACAAGAGAGAATTAAAGCTGTCCAGAAGGAAGATCCAGAGCTAGTAGAGGTGATAGACAGAGTATAGAGTGGGCAGGGGGAGGAATTCAGTATCGCAGATGACGGAGCTTTGCGGTTCCATTACAAATTATGTGTTCCTTCCGATATTGAGATCAGGAAGACTATTCCAGAGGAGGCTCACAGATCTTTGTATACAGTTCATCCCGATAGTACGAAGATGTAAAGAGATCTGTGAGAGTCATACTAGTGGCGTGGTATGAAGAGAGAAATTGCCGAGTATGTAGCGCAGTGTTTGACATGCCAGCAGGTAAAGGCTGAGCACCAGAGACCGGCAGGGCAGTTGCAGCCGTTATTCATCTTGGAGTGGAAGTGAGATCACATATCAATGGACTTCGTGTCAGGACCGCTGATGGCGTTACATGGCCATAATGCCATCTGGGTGATTGTTCATCAATTGACGAAGACCGCCCACTTTATTCCTATTAAGATTAGCTACTCCCTCAGCTATTTAGCAGAGATTTACATTCAGGAGATAGTACGTTCTCATGGGGTGCCTGTATCTATTGTGTCGGATCGAGACCCACGATTCACATCACGATTTTTGAGGAGTCTGCAGGAGGCTCTGGAGTCTCAGTTATCGTTTAGTACAACATTCCATCCTCAGTTAGACGGACAAACTGAGAGGACGATATAGATATTAGAGAACATGCTCAGAGCATGTGTATTAGACTTTGGGGGTAGTTGGACTCAGTTCATGCCATTAGTAGAATTTGCGTATAATAACAGTTATCAGTCTAGCATTGGTATGACACCATTTGAGGCTCTCTACGGTAGGAGATGGCGTTCTCCTTTGTTTTTGGGATGAAGTGGGTGAGCGGTGAGTAGTGGGGCCAGAGCTGGTTCAGCAGGCGTGTGATAAAGTTCGTCTTATCAGGGACAAGATCAGCGCAGTTCAGAGCCGACAGAAGAGTTATGCCGACCATCGCCGCAAGAATTTAGAGAGTGACGTAGGTGATCACATATTTTTGAAGATAGCTCCGATGAAGGGGTTATGCGATTTGGGAGGAAGGGTAAACTTAGTCCTAGGTTTATCGGTCTATTTGAGATTCTAGATAAAGTGGAACCGGTAGCCTATAGGCTAGCTTTGCCACTTGTATTGTCTAGGATTCACGATGTATTTCACGTTGTTATATTGAGGAAATACGTCCTAGACCCTTCTCATGTCATCAGTTATGATGAGTTGGAGCTTAGTGATTCACTAGGATATGAGGAGGTACCAGTACAGATTCTGGATAGGAAAGTACAGGAACTACGTAACAGAAAATTCCTCAGGTAAAGGTTCTGCGGAAGAATCATGCGGTAGAAGAGGCTTCTTGGGAGTCTGAGGAGCAAATGAAACAGAGATATCCGCATTTATTTCAAGAGGTCTGAGTGGATAAAATGTAAGTAGTTAGGTAGTTTCTTTTGCAGGTACATGTAATGATTTGAATAGTGTAGTATTTTAGTTATAGGAGAAGTTTCTTTTGTACATGTAATCTTTCAGGACTTGGAGTGTAACCACGATATTCCTCTGCCATAAGTGAGGGTAGGCAATAAAATGAGTTGACCCTTTTTCCTAATTAAAGGATGGTGAGTTACAGGAATAGTAAATTGCGAGGACGAAATTCTTTTAAGGGGGGAGGAATGTAATAATCGGGGAAAATAAAATTTTAAAAATAATAATAATAAAAAAATAAAATAAAAAAATAAAATAAAAAATAAAATAAAAAATAAAATAAAAAATAAAATAAATTAATTAAATTAACAAGTAAAATGAATAGTATGATAAGGAAAATATATATATATATATATGTATGTATATATATAAGTAAGTTATTATGATATACATTTAATATATAGGTTAAAGGTATATATAAAGTGTGAAAGTTTCTTCAAGAAGCTTTACTTTAATTAATGTTTAGTATAATATTAATATATATATATACATAATGGTGTGCAAGCTTCTTCAAGAAGCTTGCTTAGAACTTTTTTTGTGGAAGTGCTCTCTCTCTCTCTCCGACGACTCTCTCTCTCTTTCTTTCTCTCTCTCTCTCTCTCTCTCTCTCTCTCTCTCTCTCTCTCTCTTTGATTCCGGGCCAGTTTTATGCCGGATCGACAAACCGAAGCCACCACGACGCTCTTGGCGAAGTTCTCTACAAGTCTGCCGGAGCGGATTGTCAGGGAAACGAAGTTGGATTTCATCCCAAATCCAAGGTAAGACTTTATACTCAATATTTGGATTTTTGACAGTTGAAGAAAGTGATATACGTGTAAAAATACAGAACTTTAATACTGAAAATTTTCATTTCCAGGGGTGTTGATTGGGAACGTTGGGAATCATCCCTAAGTTGAGATAAGACTTTTTAAGCCGAATTTGACTTAGTGGTAGTTATAGAAAATATTGTACGTACGAAAATACTAAACTTTAATTCTGCAAGTTTTCATTTTCAGGGTGTTGACTTGAGAACCTTGTGGGTATGGGGAAGATTTTCTTAGGGGCTTTTCAGGAATCAGGTAAGGGGATAAACTAAACTAGTTTTGTTTTGAGAAAATGCTTGTATATATATGTAGCATCTGGTTTTAGGAAAAATAAATATATTTATATATATGATTTATATTTGGAAAATACTGTTTCAATGATGATATGTTGAATGCGTGGAAAATTTGTTTAGTGTGACATGAGTATAAAAATGTTGTGAAATACTATTTTCTGGGAATGAGGATGATATGGATTTTTATGATGGAAAACCGGCGTATGGGCCTAGAGATATATATATATATATGTGATTTGCCGGCGTACGGGCCGTGCTATGTGGATATGTTTGCCAGCGTACGGGCCGAGCTATGTGATTTGCCAGCATACGAGTTGTGCTATATGATTTGCTGGTGTACGAGCCGAGCTATGATAAAATGTGTAATTCCAACGTACGGGCCGATGATTTTCATGAAATATGTATATGTGAAAAATGATATGATTGATTTGATAATTATTGATATGAGATATCCATGTATCACGATTTTAGTATATGTATATGATATCAGAACTTGGTTGGCTTGGTCTAGCACTTGCACAGTACCGTTGCTATGTGTCCATGGTCTTTGTGATCATGATATTTGTGTTAATGCCGCTGTACGGAGTGGTGTGAGATTGGATGGTCGATGTGGTTATTTTCAAGAAGTGTGATGTTATCGCCCCTAGTGTACGGACCAGTCTGGGTAGACCCATCGGACCTACAAACTACTGTTTGACTTGACAGTGGTCGGCCAACCATTGTCAGGTCCCGCCTTCGGGCCACACAACCCAGTCATGTGGGGGTAATACATGACAACAGCCAGCTAACCTACCGGGATTGTTTTATATTATTATTATTATGATACGAGATGAGATATGTTATGAAAATGCAGTATGTTTTGCCATGTTTTGATTTATATATAAGTTTTCCCAGATTTGATAAACAGTACTGGATATGTTATGTATGGTATATGTAGAACACAGATTACTCATGTTGCCACACATTGGTATTAGTTTATTTCCCTTACTGAGAGGTGTCTCACCCCTAAATCTTATTAACTTTTCAGGAGCCCCGGATAGGAGAGCGGGAAAAGCCCTGCTGATATAGTACGATCTATCTGCCCTTTTTGAAGGGTAAGTTTTGTAGGGACAGTTAGATTTTGTGGGAAATGTCCCTAGGTTTTATTTTTAGGATGTATATATGAAAATACAGTGATTGTAGTAACTCTAGTATATTGTGGTATATGGTATTGAGATGTACATGTTTGTATATTTTCTGCTGCTAGGGCTTCTGCTTTATGTTATGATATATCCCTGGTGTCCATGGGCCCAGGTGGATTGTGACCTTCTGAGCTGGAATATGGGATATGTGATATTGATATTATATATATAAAAAAAAATATGTGGAAAAATGAGCAGGTCGTGACATATACTTCATGCGGCACAAGTCTGATACATTTTCAAAGTTTAAGTTGTGGAAAGCTGAAGTGAAAAACTAGACGAGGAGGAGAGTCAAATGCCTCAAGTTAGACAATGGAACCGAGTACGCTAGTTCTAGGTTCATGAAGTTTTGTGAGCAACAAGGCATGAAGAGACATTTAACTGTTCGTTGAACACCTCAGCAAAATGGTGTGGCTGAAAGGATGAACCAAACTCTAGCTGAAAGAGGTCGGTGTCTCAGGCTTAATGTAAGGCTAGCGAAGAACTTATGGGCAGAGGCAGTTAGTATGGTTTGTTTCTTGGTAAACCGATCGCCAAGGGCACCACTAGAAGGGAAAGTTGCTGAAGAGGTATGGACGGGAAATGCGGTAGACTATTCTAAATTGAGGGTATTCAGTTATCTAGCCTATGTCCATGTGTCTAGTGAGGAGAGATCGAAATTTGAGGCAAATTCTAGATGCTACTTCTTTTTTGGGTATCAAAAGGGTGTGAAGGGGTTCAAGTTATGGAATCCAATGGAAAACAAGGTGGTGATCAATAGGAATGTAGTTTTTAATAAGAAAGCTATAGTAAAGCGTACTTAAGTTGATGATGATGAGAAACAAGAGCCAGAAAACTGGAGCAGAGACGAATATGTTGTGTAGGTGGAGTTAGAAACTCAGGGCAATGACAATGATCTTGGTCCCTTGGTTGCAGGGAGTTCTAGTTTGAAAAACCAGCAAGTCAACAATGTTCCTATACGGAAATCTAGACGCACTATCAGACAACCGCCAAGGTATGACTTTGATGATTTGGTATCTTATGCTTTTATTACTAGTAGCAATGATCTAACTACATTTCAAGAGGTAGTGCACGACCAAGAGAAAAGTAGGTAGATGGCTACTATAATTGAGGAAATGGAGTCGCTGCATATGAAATAAACTTGGAATTTGGTGGAGCTTCCAAATGGGAAAGGGGCGATAGGTTGCAAACGGGCATATAGGAAGAAGGCAACAATTTCAAAAAAGAAAGGAGAGAAATTCAAGGCACGATTAGTGGAAAAGGGGTACTCACGGAAGAAGAGAATAGATTATGATGAAATCTTTTCACTTATGGTCTGACACACTTTCATCAGGGTTGTGTTGGGATTAGTGGCTCATTATGATCTACATTTGGAACAAATGGATGTGAAGACGATATTTCTTCATGATGACTTGGAGGAACAGATTTCTATGGTACAACCGGAGGGATTTAGTGAACCCGGGCAAGAGCACCTAGTTTGCAAGTTGAAGAAGTCTCTTTATGGGCTGAAATAGTCTGCAAGGCAATGGTGCAAAATATTTTATTCGTATATGATCAGGATAGGCTACAGGAGGTGTGAGTACGACTGCTACATATATGTGAAAGACCTTAATGTTGGTTCTATTATTTTCTTATTGCTGTATGTCGATGACATGTTAATAGCTGCGAAGGATTTAATTGAGGTAAATCAGTTAAAGGGATCTATTGCATAAAGAGTTTGATATGAATGATCTTGGTCTAGCCAAGAAGATACTTGGGATGGAGATTCACCAGAAAAGAATTGCAGGGAGGTTGTAGTTATCTCAGGGCGGTTATGTGGAGAAGGTGTTGGAAAGGTTCAAATGGTTGATGCTAAACCGGTATGTACACCTCTAACGAGTCACTTTAAATTGTCTACAACTGAATGCCTAGGTACGGATGATGATATTCGGGACATGTCAAAGGCCCCCTATGCTAGAGTTGTAGGGAGTTTAATGTATGTTATGGTGTATACAAAACTAGACTTAGCATATGCAGTAAGTGTGGTGAGTAAGTTTCTCTTTAATCCAGGTAGATAGCATTGGGAAGCCATCAAATGGATTTTCAGATACTTACGGGGTACTTCTAGTTATGACATCATGTTTGGCAAGCAACAAGATAGTCCATCAATTGTAGGATTTTTTTTTATGCTGATTATGTAGAGGATATGGATGACAGAAGGTCTACAACGGGTTATGTTTATACTCTTGTAGGAGGACCCATCTGTTGGAGGTCTATGGTATAATCCTTGGTGGCATTGCCTACAATGAGTATGAATATATGATAGTTGCCGAAACTGCAAAGAAAGCCTTATGGCTTACCGATTTGGTCAAGGAGTTGGTTATATAACAAGGTTGGAGTTATGCTGCATTGTGACAGTCAGAGTGTCATTTACTTAGCGAAGAATCAAGTATACAATACTAGAGCAAAGCATATTAATGTAAGGTTCCACAAGGTCTGGGAATTGATTAATTTAGGTTAACTTATACTGGAGAAGGTTCACATATCTAAAAATGCAGTGGACATTTTGAGAAAACCAGTTACTACTGAAAAGTTTAAGCACTACTTGGACTTACTTCATGTCTCAAAGTTCTAGAAGGGAGATAGACCCAACCTAACGTTCCAAGGTCAAGGTGGAGCATCGGGCTATGTTTTTCAGGATTTCTCCTAAGGGGCAGATATTCGCTAAGGTGGAGATTGTTGTTTTTTGTGGCTTATATCTTTGCATTGTGGACATACACAAGGAAGAAAAGTATAGTTGAATCAGCATTGGGGGAAAACCGCCGACGATTTGGCTTTTACTGTAGATGGTTTGGCTTAGGACAACGAGGCTGATTTCAAATTTTGAATACGAACGTTAGTGTGGTTGGGTGGTTGGAGGGAAACCTCCTTAGTGTTTATAAATGTACCATTGTGGGAGTATTCTTATTGTAAGAAGATCATTGTATTGTGTCCTTTGACACCAAGATAGTGAAACTTTGCCGATTGATCCCATGGGTATAGGTATTGCCGAACCACATAATTTCTTTATATTCTTGTATTGTTTTTTATTTGCTTTCATATATATTGTGTGGGTGTGTTCCATATTTGTTCTTCATTGATTGCTGCATTTGATTTCCATCAGCAAATTCGAGTTTATTCACAATAGCTTTATATGCTATTCTAACTTTGACACTAAGAAAAAAAAAAACAAACTAACTGAGGAATCATACTCTTGGAATTATATTTTTATGGATGACAAAATATATAAGACCTTAATGTCATAAACATATATTATTTATTATGTTGAATTTCAATGATATATTGATAGGTGTATTTATAGAAGTCGTGGTAGAAGCATTTGCTTCATTAGGTGCACCAATAGATGCTTTATTAGATGCATTGATAGATGTCCCACCAGAAGCTAAGTTTTGATAGATGCTTAGTTAGACGTCTCACAGAAACTTCAATAGACATATTTTGAAATACATCAACACAATAAGTTGTGACGCCCCGATTTTTCTTACCATTTTTTATATAAATAAAACATATTAATCAAACATCGGCCACGTCAACAACTCTGATACCATTTAAACATAACCCACCCTGAAGTGGGATACAGGGTAAATAGTTATAAAAACAAACCCTGAAGTGGGATACAGGGTAAATAGTTATAAAAACAACCTTAACAGCGGAAGTCAATATTGACAAATCATCTTGAATACAATTACCTAGAGTTCTATACAACCATAAACATCCCCAAAAACCCACAATATACACTAGGAATCATTTATCCCTAAACAAAACACTTACCCCTGTCTATAGGGTACTAGCTCCCTTCTATCACAGAGCCCTATGACTTAGTCTATCATGGTTTTCCAAAATATTAGATATTTGGGTGAGACACATCTCAGTAAGACGGAATAAAATATTTACAGTATGTGGCAAAATGAGTTTCATTATATCATGACATACTCTTTAAAATCATCATATCATCTGAGAAAATAAACTGATATATCCTCATAATCATATATATATATATATAAAACACAAGCTTTCATAAGCTTTTAATTCCATTTTCAAATTCATTCACATGCAACTCATGTTTACCAGCGAAGTTCCCGAGAATATGGGAGATTACACGCCCATACATGTAGCTCCCCTCTACTGTGATATTGTTTGTATCCTTGCCCGATTAACACAAGTTTGACTACAACTGATACTTATCAGGGCACTCATCTTACTCAGTAAGCCCTCAAGCAGAGTGTTTTACTTCACTTTAATTATTTATGTTATTAACTCACGCTCTTTCCTTTTCCATTTTCATCATTCTTTCATTTCCTATTTACATCTCACCATCCAGCCCATGAGTGTCCTCGGTAACCAGTGCATATCACATCTGTAACTCATGGCTGCCCTGAGGATATTTCTCCACGCCATGCTTCAGGGTTGTGCGGTCTGAAGGCTAGATCTTAACCGCGGTTGGCCTACCCGATTAGATAAAAATAAACATACCATATTCCTGTATGTAGTACGAGTGGCTTGCCTCACCCTGGTTTGGACTCCAGGGGGCAAAACTACCCTCCACACTGGCTCGTTTGACTGTCATGCCACACGCTCCATGAGTTCGTGTGGTTGTACGTAATCGCCATTAGCAACGATACCGTGCTTATTATTGCAATCCATCCATGAGGGTTTTCATTTCCACTTTTTCACTTTCACATATTAGTATTCACCATGCAGTATTCGTGTTGCATTATTCACATTTCAATATTCACATTGCAACATTTACATTGCAATATTCACATTTCCAGTATTCATATTCCAGTATTCATATTGCAGAATTCACATTGCAATATTTCCATTTCTGTATTCATATATCAATGTTCTCAGTTCAGTATTCACATTAGGTTCTCATCCTCTTCTATTTCATTCTCAACATTTCAATACACACTTCATCTCATACATACATAAATATATATATATATATATATATATATATATATATATATCATTTCACGTTTTCTTCATATCTCCGTAAAATAATATCAACATTTCATATTTCTTCCATTTTCCAGCATACAGATCTATGCTCAATTTTTCATCATTTCTCATAATGTACTCATTGACTTATCACTTTTCATCATTCTCCACATTTCAAATATCATATTTCGATATACATTTCATAACCTCATTATTCTCAATGTAAATCATTTAACCCAATTTCGAATACATTTTAGTATAAATCATATGCCACACAATTTTCATCTGATATTCATATCATAATAATTTCAAGTAAAATATCATATTTCAATTTCTTATATTTCCCAACTAGTAATTTTCAGAAAAGATTGTTATAATTTATCCCCCTTACCTGACTTACTGAGATCTCACTAAAACACACAAATTCTACGCCCGCGGCGTTCGACGGTCAAAACCCTGAAATTCACATTTTCTCTAGATTAATCAACTCAACTCCTAAAATAATAATAATTTTAATATTTTCTAGGCCCATGCACTCCCTATAGCCAATTAAACTTTAACAATAATTAATGGATATATTTCCACTATCCTATCCTAGCCTTGGAGTGGTGCTTCGGAAACCCAAATTTAAAATATACTCCGGCCAACATGACGAGGATTGGAGCTAGGACCCCGTGGTGGTGTTTGATCTTCGATTTGGCTGGAGATTTAAGGAAAAATTGAGGGGAGAGAGAGAGAGAGAGAGAGAGGTTACCTTACCCTAGGAGTGGTGCCTACGTTGCTCCTACGACAAATCCACTCTGTTGTGTGTGTGTGTGTGTGTGTGTCTTTGAACAAAATACAAGAAAGAAAAGAGTAAAAATGTCCTTTTTTCAATCATCTGATGAGATAATCATCCAAGAGTCCCAACAATAAAGTTAAAAAACTCAATATGCTCTTATTTGAAAAAGAATTGGCCTCAAGTAATCCTAAATTTTTTTTTTTTAAAAAGGGAAAAGGATGAAAAATATTTTGGAATGAATAAATTCAAATATGATTTGAAATCAAGGATTGGTGGAAGTCAACATTAAAATCTCTCAATTTAAATTAGGGATTGAATGGATTGCATGAAATCATTGATTGAGTTAGGGATTAATAGAGATTCTGATTGGATTTTTACTTACATATCTTTATTAATATCGTTCAAATGGGAACGTTCTCTTGCTTAGAGCCCCTTTTGTTTGATGCTTGATTTCGGGAAAGAGAAAATAAGTATGTGCTTACCTTGTATGTATTTACTAATTACATTACATGTTGGAAATCATGGTAAATTTTCCCCATGCTTGCCTGATTTAGCATTGTCTATTGAGGATGGTTAGGTTGTGAATATTTTTTTTTTCTTTTGAAGTTTATTCTTAGATGAATTCATGTTTGTCCTCTCAAGTTTTCAACTCGACTGATGATAGGATGAAAGGGAGGAATCCATTATATGGTGTCTTTCTCTTTCTCATCCATAGGTAGGAGTGAGTACTATCCCTTAAGCTCGTATGGGTGAATATGAGTAGGTACTAGCCCCACAAGATGGAAGCATATATGGCAAATTATGTTTTTTCAAAAACAAAAACGTCATTCTTTTAAAAAAAAACCTTTTGATTGTTTCCTTTTATACATGATGATGAAATATAGTAATGTTTTTAAAAATCCTTTTCATGTTTGTCAAAAACTTTCTTTTCAAAAAAAAAAAAAAAAAAAAAACCTTCCATTTTTAAATCCCAAGTATCTTCTACTTTTATATCTATTTTCATAGTTTATTGCAATTTGAAGGTCTTCTCCATTAAAATCCTAATTGCAATCAAGAGATTTTTCAACTCCATCGTCATTAATTTCCTAATTCCAATCAATGATTTAAATTCCCTTCTCTATTAACTCTAATTATAATAAGGAGATGTTTGAACTCCATTATCATCAACTCACAATTTCAATCTAGGATTTAAATCTCCCTCTCCATTAAAATCTTGATTGTGATCAGGAGATTTTTCAACTCCATCATCATTAATTCCCCGGCTCCAATCAAGGATTTAAATCTCCTTGTTGGCCTTACAAGGCTTAACATTCTGTTTTGATGCTAACAGACAAGTGAAACTTAACATATTTGGTTGAGTAATGATATTTTAGGACTTACAAGGATCAACCATGTAAATGTAAGGTCAAGGATCCATTGCAAACTTATACTTCAAATAAGGATGATCATATGAAGCTTAAATGACATGGATTCAAAGAATAAAGCTTGAAGATCATGAGAGCATGAATATTAAAGAGAACTCAATGAAAAGCTCAAAGTATTTTAAAGCTTGAAGACAAGTAACAGACCAAAGCATGAAGACTTAAGTGTTTAAGAATGACAAATGGCTTAGAAGTCTTTATGTAAGTTCTTTAATGTCTAAATATCTTTTGAAATACTGTTGAAACTCTTTAGAGGATATTTATGGACTTAGAGACCTATTTTAAAACTCCGGAAAATGTTTAATGAAAGACCAAATCAAGAGAGCAAAACTAATTTTGAAAACTAAAAATGAAAAACTAGAAAAACGAACTGGTTAGCTGACTGACCAGATTACACTAGGTTTACTCAGCCGATTGATAGGAATACAACGGTTAAATAAACTGCCCAGCCAACTAACCAAATGAACTGACCTTACTTAGCTGACTGAAAATGTCCAGCCGACTGACATTCTTGAACGTGGTTGAGTTAGCCGACTGATGATTTAATGAAATTAATTTCTGGTAGACAGAAAGGCCTCAGTCGCCTGTCCACCCGAGTGACCCTATGAAATACACTACGTAGTTGCTTGTCTAGTCAACTGACTTTATGAAAATTTAAATTTTAAACTCCAACGGGAAAATTTTTAAAAATTAGTTTTTCAAAGGTAAATGTTATAAAAACTTGGGGGACACTCCAAGTAATGTGGGGAACAAGGAATGTAACAATCCAGAAAATTTTAAATAAATTGAAATTATAAGAAGATAAAAGGGGAGGAGGAATAAGTTGGAAAAAGAGTGTGGCAGCAAGAATTCGTCGACGAATGGATTGGTCTCGTCGATGAATGTTCTACCTCGCTCATCGACAAGGTGACGTGTCTCATCGACGAGGAATTACCAAGAGGGGTTTTTATAGAGTAAAATTCGTTGACGAGTTGGCCGTCTCGTCGAATTGTGTGCAAGACTCGTCGACGAATTGACGTGTCTCATCGACGAATCCCTGTGTATATAAAGTGGAATTCTTTCATTTCAACGTGAATTTCTTGCATGCCTCCTCTCTCTCTCTAGAAAATTCAGCCATCCTCCCTTCTCTTTTCGATTTCGGGCCGGATTTCTGCCAGTTTGACAATTTGAAGCTACCACGATGCTCCTGAAAGAGTTCTCTACAAATCTGTTGGAGTGGATCATCGGTAGAGTTAGTTGGGGATTCATCCCAGATTTAAGGTAAGACATTTTATGCAAAATTTGGCTTCACCCTAGTTGTAGGAAATATTATATGCGAAGAAATACTGAAGTTTTGTTCTGAGGAATGTGGATTTCAAGGTATTGAGCGGGGAACCCTGCGGGTGCAGGGCTGATCATTTTAAGGGGCATTTCGGGAATTAGGTAAGGGAAAATATTTTATAATAGCTTTTAGTAATTGTTAAAATGACTAATTTTGGGTAAAAATCCTACATATACAGGTATAATTTTTCTGAACTAAACTGATATTGAAAATACTATTTTAATTATATATGTATTAAATTGGGAAAAATTGTGTGGTTGAGACCATTTTGACAATTAAATGATTATGAGTATAAAGGAATGATGAATTCATTGAGATTGTGAATGATATTTGGCTATAAATCTTGTTTGGTTGATTATATTGGTTGGATTGTGAACTTTGTTTGGCTGAAAATATTGGATGGTTGAGTATACTGTGGTAATTTTGTGGACATGGTTGATTAGTCTTGTGTGTTATTGATCTGTGGTGTGGTTCATGTAAATGACGATATAACGTTGGCAGTGGTATGAGGAGGTCATTATATCATACCTAGTATAACTATCATATAACATTGGCAGTGGTATGAGGAGGTCGTTATATATGCGTTTATACTGGGAGGTAAACATTGGCAGTGGTATGACGAGGTTGTTTACCTATTTACCATGAACATGTTGTTTGATTAGTCCTGTGTGGACCAGTCCTATGTGGACACTGATGCTGTGTGTGGATTAGTCTTGTGTGGACACTAATGCTGTGTGATTGGATCCTATGTGGATTGATTATGATATGAGCGTATGCATGAAATTTTTGTGAAGTGATTGTGTTGGCTTTGTACGAATGTTAATAAATTAAGTATTTTGGGTAAAGTAGACTTTTCTACCCGAGAGCTTGCTGAGGAAGGGGAGTACTCTGGTAGTGATTCATGAATACTAGGGTAGAGGGAAGTCACTTGTATGGGCGGGTGATCTTCCCCATTCTCGGCATCTTTACTTGAATACATAAGTCGAGGGCTTACTGAGAAAGGTGAGTGCCCTGGTGTTAGTACTAGAGCAGAGGGAACCTACTTGTATGGGCGGGTAGATTTCCCTATTCTCGGAAATTAACAATAAAAATACTGATGGTTGTGAATATGCGAAAGGACGATAATGATGTTGATTTTGTGTGATTATGGGCATGACATCTGGGTTACTTGTGGACTGTGTGTACATTTTAGAAGGATATTTTAATTGTATTATAAACACTTCAGCCACACACTATTATAAACTATTTCTTCCTTACTGAGAGGTGTCTCACCCCAACAAATGTTAAATCTTTTTAGGTTATCCAGGTGATCGAACTTAAATAGCTCCAGGGCGAGGTAGTTTTGTGAGTTAAATATAGCAGATCGGATATGTACTTAGTTTATGTTTAATATGTATTAATTCTGGATTTGTAATATGATGGATTAGGTTGTAATTATTGTGGATCAATGTATGTAAATATAGCACTCTGGTATTTTCTTTTGAGGTTATTTATTATTTCCGCTACGTGAATGGTATAAGAGACTCGTGTCAGTCTCTTAACGCACCGGGCCCCGCGTGGGGGGTTTCCGGGGCATTACAAGGAAACTCTTTCTAAAACCTCTATAAATACATGGTTTTACAAATCAAACTACACCAAGAGCCAAGGAATTGAAAAATTTGTTGAAAGCTATCTTGCAAATCGGGTGTTCTCTCTTGCTCAAATTTTTGCAAAGCTGATATTGCTAAAATTCTGAAAGTGATGATCTTCCTAATCTATTCCTATTTCTAATCCTCATCTAAGAAGAATATTGGTGAATTCTATACTTAAGCTTCAATTCTATTTCATATTGGTATTTAAATTGTTGAAGTACATAGTGCTGAATTTGTACTAATCTACTCTGTTTGAGAGAGTTCTTGTACGCAACTACTCTTTTGTATTCTTGCAGTATTTTTGATGATTCCAAGGTGTTTGGATCGTTGGCTAATCTTGGGGCATCTTTTGGAGAGGCGAGATCTAGCCTAATTGAAGGAGTGACCGAGTGAGGGGATATCACTTGGAGAGGCGGACTCTAGCCTACTAAAGGAGTGTGTAAACGGTGTTGTTCCGCCTAGAAAAGGAACTTATTTAGTGGAATCCTTTGGTGGTTTGCCAAAGGCGAGGACGTAGGTTGGGGATAAGCCGAACCTTATAAAAACTGTGGTCTCACTCTCTCTTTCCTTTGCTCTTTACTTTCAACATATATAAACTGCATTGATGTTTTAAATTTCTAAATTATATATACTATGCGGATTAGATATTTAATAAACTTAAGCTTAATTTGTTTTTGGGATTGCGGAAACCGAAAGGGAGTACGTTGGTTAATCCATACTTTGCAAAAACCGTAAGGGAGTATGTTGATTGGTGAAACACCCAAAGACTCTTTAATTGAAAGTTTATTTAACGTCTAAGCTTTTGGAAGGAGTATTGGATTTTATATTGTACTTCATTTAGAGAAAGCAAATTTATTATCACAGGGCTTGCATTAACCACAGGGCTTGAATCAAGCTTTCATATATACGGGGCTGCAAACAAACAAAAGCTAAATCTTATATCTTAGTTTGGATATTGTGGTTGATTGGAAAAATTGATTGGTTTGGTTGATTGGTTGTTTACTTGATTGGTCAAATAAATTGTATGGTTGTGAATTGAATAAGGACTTAAGTATTTGTTGTGTATTGTATAAATTAACAAGAAGTCAAGAATTCATTAAAAGATTTAAAATTTTTAAATTCAATTCACCCCCCTCTTGGGACTACACCTTAGTTTTCACTCCATATCCATTAAATTAAGTCCTGATTACAATTAGGAGATTTTTAAACTCCATCATCATTAATTTCCTGATTCCAATCAAGGATTGAAATCCTTTTCTCCATTAAAATCTTGATTGTAATCAGGAAAATTTTCAATTCATCATCATTAATTTCCTGATTCCAATCAAGAATTTGAATTCCCTTCTCCATTAAAACCCTGATCACAATTAGGATATTTTTCAACTCGTCATCATTAAATTCCTAATTTTAATATTGGATAAATCTCCTTCTCCATTAAAACCCTAATTGTAATGAGGATATTTTTCAACTCATCTTCATTAAAAATGCCCTATTTCAATCTTGGATGTAAATCTTGACTTTCATTAAATTCCTAATTCTAATCAAGAGATTTTTCAATTCAATTAGCATTAAACCCTAAATTTTGATCTCAAAATTTAATTCTCCATCTCCTTTAGATTCCTGACTGCAATTTGGAGACTTTCAACTTCATCATCATTAAAATCATGATTTTGATCTTCGATTTAAATCTTAATCTCTATAAATTTTTTATTTCAATCGAGAGAATTTTCAACTCAAACATCATTAAATTCTAGATTTCAATCATATAATTCCAATCATAATCTCCATCAATCCCTAACTCAAACAATGATTTCATGCAATCCATTCAATTTTTGATTTAAATTGAGAGATTTTAATATTGACTTCCATTGAACCCTAATTTCAAAATCATCTTTGGATTTATTCAAAACAATCATTCAAAGCTTTTTCATCCTTTTCCTTTTTTTTTTTTTTTTTTCTATTTTCAAAAATTTTACAATTACTTGAGGCCAACCTTTTTACAAACAAGAATATATCGGGTTTTTAAACTCTATTGTTGGGACTCTTGGATAATGATTATTTCATCGGATGATAAAAAAATAAAAAGGCATTTTTTCTCTGTCTTTCTTTTCTTTTGTTCAAAGACACATACACATAACGATAATCGTTCCTAGGATGGGTGTTTATAGGGGCGTTGGTTGATCAGTTTCTCTTAGAATGGTTGGTCAATCACCTTCCTTATACACAAGTATACTTCCAAACCCTATTCTCTATTTCGTAGATCTTCTAGGATTTTTTTTTTTCCTTTGTTTTCCCTTTTAAGAAAAATAATAAAAGGGAGAACTCTGCTTCTTCAATCATTTGTGTCTTGTGTCTTCGTTCTTCCTTTAGTTTTCTTATTTGGGTATTGCCACACAACTTCCATTCACCGGCACCCTTGGACCAGAATCTAATCTCAATAGCTTGGCGACTCCATTGGCGATACTTAGAGGGTTGAGTCACTTTGTGGGTGTGTGATTTTCTTTTTGTTTGTCGATTTCTTAGGTTAGTATTAACTTTTTGTGCTTTTGTGTTTTAGATTCTTTATGTTCTATTGTCCTTTGTGGCATGTTTGGCTACATAAATTATTGCATAAATTGATTTTCCTTGCTTTTGTTGTGTTCATGTTAATTATAGTAGCTCTAACACACATTATTCACTAACATTTCTCACCTACTAGAATTAGGAGAGGGATAGTAGTGAAGACCTCTATGAGGCATCACCCTTTGCATGGCTCTCATGAAAGCCCTCACTCAGATTGAACCTTGTCCACTCAAAGTCTTTAATGACTAAGGGTAGGAGACTTGGCTATCTAGTAATGGAGTTAATAAGGATAGTTTGATAGCCTTTAAAGTTTTTAAAAATAGAGTTGAAGCCCTGCATTAGTACCTTAAACTTCACTTTACCCTAGTATAAAGTTGGTAGTAATGAACTTGGGAACCTTACCACCATGTTTAGGACACTAGAGCTTTGTTGTATCATATATCCAACCAACTCTCTTCTTCTTCTTGTCTAGTTTGCTGTTGTAATTTTTGTACAAGTTTAGTACTCACATTTAAAGATTAATAATGTCTCAATAGTTGAAACACCCCATAAAAGAGACCTTGGAGTAAAAAAGAAGTCAAGTTCTCGAGGGTGATGCCTTACCTCAAGATTATCAGAGTAACCTTCTATATACGGTCAAAACTCCACCAACAAAACAATGATGATAAGGAGTTGTTAACATGTTAGAAGAAGTTATCGACATTGGATTATAAGCTATTTGGGGATAAATATGGCAAAATCATGAATGTACTAAAGATTGAAGTAAAATTGGAAGCATTAGAGGCCTTTATCCATCATTGGGATCTTGCGTATCGGTGTTTCACTTTTGGGGTCATTGATCTCGTACCACTCATCAAGGAGTAGGATGAGCTACTAACAGTTCCTCTGTTGAACTAAAGTCGGGTATACATCCATAACCTGAAACATAAAAAAGTGAGAGCAATATCCAACATATTAGAGTGTAAGGTCAGATTCATGGCTAATTGTACCATTAAAAAGGGTAAGATCGAAGGGTGGCTATGGAGTGACCTGAAGGTAGACTCTGAAGCTCATATAAAGGATTAGGACCCTCAACTCAGATTGAAGATCTTGGCGCTAGCTATCTATGGCGTTGTACTTCTACCCTAGGCGATCTACATGATTGATGGATGAGTTGCCATGGTTTTCACTGAGGCTTATAGGGGAGGTGTAACCTAATCCCTGCTATATTGGCAGAGACCTTCTTAACAGTCAACTTTTTTGTACTAGGCATAGTGGAGTTCTCAAGTGTTGCACCTAACAACTGTTTTTTTTTTGTTAGTAAGTCACACTTTGTTTTAGCTAAAAATATACAAGGAAGTGTATTGGAGAGTGATGAGTCCCTAAAATGCACTCTTTTAGGCCCTTAATTACCATTTTTTTTCCTCATTTATCTTGTATGTAACCCTTTGTTAACATAACTCGGAGTTATGCAAGGTTTATTTGTGTTTTAGGAAATACAGTGAGAAGCCAAAGGAGAAATTGGAGTACATAAAGCTAAATCAGATGTTTAGCAAAGCTCCTAAAGCCTCAACACACATTAAAAAAGAAGAAGACTTTGTTCGACCACGTGGTGCAACTAGCAACACAAGGGGCAACCAAGTCACAAGCTAAAGAATCCAAGGTTCAGACTGAAGATGAAATGCTATAAGGTTCAACCAAGTGATCGACCAAGTTACTCTCACGGGCGACCAAGTCGAGACACTGAAGCTTACTGAGCCAAAAAATATCGAGAGTCTCAATGAAGTGTTCGACCAAGAGACCTTGAGGGGCGACTATGTCGAGTTCCTAAAATTTCCTGATCGAGCTCCCACAAGTCTTGACCATCAACTCGACTAACAAGAACCATTGGCATGACTCAGTTGACAATGCTAAGGATTCAAATCCCTAGTTTCACGAGAGCCTTGACCAGGGTGCGACCAAGGGAAAATAGGGGTACGACTTGGTCGATAGCAACGATCTTTTGTGTGAGCTGCAAACTTTCCTATTTTGAAATTCAAACCTTATACGCCCTAATGGGTATAAATAATAGCTTCAAAGATGAGCTTAGGGTTCCTTTTTGGCCTCTCTTAGGTTAGTGACGGGCTTAAGACATCATTGAGAGTCAAAGTAGATTAGACGTAGATTAGATTTACTATTTTCCTGGTCTTCCATTGTATTTTATGGCGTTAGTGACAAACATTTTGATTGCAATATAATGATCTTTTACATGCTTTCCATTTACTTGCTTTGATTTACATGCATAGATTTAATTTCTTTCCTTTACTACTATGATTGTGATGAAGTCTTAAAGATAAGATAGCACTACGACCGATTCAGTTAGATATACGTAGTAGGCTATAGATACTAAAAACGTTTTGCGTGGTGGTCAAGATTGGGTATACTTCAATTCTCGATCGTGCTTCGGACGATTGGTGCACCCTTGCTACCCTATGCCCTCGACCTGTTCCTTTCATCATTTAGCCTAATACGGATAGTTGACCAAATGGAGTTTACGCACACAACATCCTAAGTCTGATTTATGAACTGAGCACTGCTTTGTAGGAGTAGAGATAATTTAGACTTTACATGCTTTTGTTAGATTGTTAGAAAAACCCCACCTTTATACTCTTTTTTTACACAAAACTATAATAAACTAGATTGGAAGTGGTTGATAACTACACTTGAGTCCATGTGGATCGACACTTGACTTTCTCACTTTCTACAAAACTTGGGATTAGTTAGGTTCTATAAATATTATTTTTTGTAGTTAAGGAACTAAGCATTGGCAAGCCTACCAGAGAGAGCAAAACCCTTTGGAGGAATTTATATGTTATGCTTGGTGGAACCACGAAGGGGAAAAATGGGAAGGCATCATGGATAAGTTTTTTGGGTAGCGACCTGGATGCCTCCAAGATCGCAATTAATGCGATGTGAGCAATTCATGCAAGTCCCTTTATTTGGAGCCAAGAGTTGTATCAGTTACGCCCCATCCTTAGCACTTCGACAAATGTGACAACACCATTTCATTCTGTGTACCATAGGATTCACATAGTTCCAATTTCTCTATGGAGATTAGTCCAACATGGGAAAGTTAAAGAAGTCAATATTGCATGGTTTCACTAAAAGTCCACAGCAAAAAAGGAGTGGCTCACAGTTGACAACCACTAGGTACCTGATGTGGCATAGGAATAGGAGGAAGGACTACAAGGTCCCTTGGGCTTATAGGCCAAACAAACCTCTACCAAGGCCTGAGGGTCTAAAAGATTATTATGAGGAGTTCTAAATGCGATAAGAGTTTGCTACTAAGAGTGGGAGAGCAAAAGGCAAAGATTGAAAGAGAAGTATAGGGTATTGTAAGTAGAAAATGAGTTGTTATGGAATAGATTGAGGAAAAAGCACAAGCCCATTCAAAGCTTCAACAAAAGGTCAGTACTATGTAGGAAAATATCTAGGGATTAAAAAAAAAGGTGAAATGGAGCTAAAGGAAGAAAATAAGGAGCCAGCTATGAGGGTATGATGGGGACATGAAGTAGAGGAATGAGTAAATGGCCTTAGAAAATATGAAATGAATCTTAAAAGAGGAGTGGAGGAAGTAGGATCTAGAAACGATATATTAGGAAAATAGGGTTCCAAAGTAGGACATATGCATCTATGTATTGGACCTTAGGATACAACAAAAAAAATGAGTAGTTGCATTGCACCAAACTTTCTTAGAAAAGGTCAAAATTAAGGATGCATAGATGACAGAAGTCCACCACGCTATGTGGGAGTGATTGAGTTCGCTAGACTCTTTGTTACGACAAAGGGGGGGGGGGAGATGACTTAGATTTTGTATCCAAAAGGTGAAGGTCTATGAAATAATTTGAACCCGACGACCACCAACATCAGAGTTCATGGATTTTTGTTTAATGTTTTAAAGTTTTTCAAAGAATATTCTGACGTGTATAAGTCCCAAAGGGCTAGAGAATTGTGAAGCAAAGAGGATTAAGTCACGACATAGGGCATCTTCTATAGGTTATGTAATTCTTTTTGAATTCATGATAATAAAGTAGTATGACCCTTGTAAGATGAAATCTCTACATGGGCTACAAAATTGATGAAATGGACTAGAAGACATGGTTTAATCTTAATATATGTGGGTTTTTTTTCCTTGCATATATTATATATTCGTGTTTGTTTGTTCCTTTTTGTTAATTTATTGTGCCATTTTATTTTCTTTTTTTTTTTTAAAAAAAAATAATCGCCCAAGATTCCTCAGTTGAAGAAAAACCCACCCATCTCTTGGGAGCCTGTACTCACCCAATTAAGAGCCAAATAAATGGACACCCAGGAGCATTAGAATTGAAAGAGATCAATGGAAAAAAGGCTTGAGGCTTTAGAGAAGTCTTTGGTAGGCATAATGGCCTTGATAAAAGGGAAGTGATGAGTCCCTAAAATGCACTATTTTAGGTCCTTATTTAGCTTTGTTTTGTATTTTTTTAATCTTGTAAATACCCTTTGTTATCATAGTTCAGAGTTATGTAAGGTTTGTTCATGTTTTAGAAAAAATAGGTTAAAATCGAGCAGTTAAACATTATAAAAAGCCAAGGGAGTAATTGGGAAGCTTAAAGCTCAAATCAGATGCTCGACCAAGCCACTAGAGCCATAATTCATCAAAGGAAAGAAGACCTTGTTTGACCATGTGGTGCGACCAGCTAACACAGGGGCGACCAGGTCACAAGCTGTAGACTACAAGGTTTAGACCGAAGAAGAATTGCTGCAAGGTTCAACCAAGTGACCCTCAGAGGCGACTAGGTTGAGATATTGAAGCCCACTGAGCCAGAGATACAAAGAGTCTTGACCAAGTGCTCGACTAGGAAAACCTTGAGGGGTGACCAGGTTGAGATCCTGAAGCTAAACTAAAGTTGAGATCCTGCAAGTCTCGACTAGTAGCTCGACTAGCAAGACCTATTGGTGCGACCAAGTCGAAGATGCTGAAGTTTAAATTCTTGATTTCCTATGAGCCCTGACTAGGGCGCAACAATGGGAGAACAGGCGTGCGACCTAGTCAACGATGACAATCTTCTGCACCAGATTTTATGTTGAACTTTCCTATTTTGAATTTCAAACCTTGTATTGGGTATAAAACTAAGTTCTGTCTATGTGTTTAGGGTTCTTCTTTGGCCTCTTTTGGGTCAGTGACGGACCTAACAAGCAATTAAGAACCAAGTTGAGTAGATTTACTGCTTTTGATTTCAATTCCTATTCTGGTTCATGCTTGGATTCGTGAAGGACTGTGACAACCTTCTCATTCCTTGTGTTTTTGAGTAGATTAGGGTTCTTAGTTGTATTCTTGATTGTTAGTGACAGACTATTGATTTTGCAATTGAAGCCATCTTTACATGCTTTCATTTACATGCTTTCCTTTACATGCTTTCATTTCAATACCATGCAAGTTTACACCTTTGAGAGTGATGATACCCTAGGGGATTGGATAGCCTAGTTAGGGATTCAGTCACCTATACGGATTAGACTATGGTTCTTGTACGGGATGAATTCATGATTGTTGAGATAGAGTATACCCTGGTTCCCGATCATGCTACGGCCGATTGGTGCACCTTCGCTACTCTATGCCCTTGAATGGTTCACTTAGTTGTTAGCCTAAGACGGATAGCTGACCGGACATAACTTGTGCAAAAAGATAGTCTAGGCTTGATTCATGATCTTATATCTACTTTGTAGGAGTAGTGACAATATAAAATTTACACGCTTTCAGAAGATTGTTAGAAAAACCTTTTCAAAATCTCCTTTTTTCATATTTTTACACAAAGTTATAGTAAACTAGCCTAGACGTAGTAAATAATTGCACTTGAATCCCTGTGGTTCGATACCCGACTTACTCACTATTCTATTGAACTTGGGAGTAGTTAGGTTTATAAATTTTTTTTTTTGGCAGTTAAGGAGCCAAGGCTTGGAGAGCCTACCAAATTTTCACGCCATTGCTGGGGACATAGTTACGGTTATAAGCTAATTTTTAGTTTAGCATATTATTGCTTCGTTTTTTTTTTCTTTTATTTTTCTTTTTGTTTGATACTTTGAAGTCTTGATTGTGTGTTGCAAGTGTGTATGTTAGGTTTGTGTTCTTTGGATCCTGAGTTAGTGCCTATTGACCCCGAGATTAAGAGATATCGTAGGTCTATTAGGAAATCCACCTCTAATCCCAAGTTAGTTGTGTTGTTCGAACTTAAAATCATGGCCAAACGTCCATCGATTCTCACCATTCAAATCTTGAAACCCCAAGCTCCCCGCCAACCTGTGGTGGGTGAGCAACCTCTTAGGCCCCTTAGAGACTACTTCACACCCAACACATACACCTCACCATCTTGTATATGATTTTAGGATGTTGAGGTGGCTTAATTTGAAATAAAGACTTCCATCATCTCGATGCTTCCCAATTTTTATGGGAATTCCAATGAAAATCCTTACAAGCATCTAGATGAATTCCTCGAAATCTGTTCCACCATATGAATACATAATTTTGGTGATGATGCCCTTCGATTGAGGCTTTTCCCATTCTCTTTGAAGGATAATGCCAAATATTGGCTAACTTCCTTAGAGACGAACTCGGTGACCACCTAGGCCACCATGCAACTTAAGTTCTTGAAAAAGTACTTCCCAATTGGGAAGACTAACCAGCTGCGAAGGGCAATCACTAGTTTCTCAAAATTGGGTGGGGAACTATTTTTCGAGACTTGGGAGCGCTTTAAGGACCTCTTGCACAAATTCCCACATCACCAAGTCACTAGGTGACAATTGGTTAATATCTTCTATGAAGGATTAGTTGAACTAGATAGGTCCATGGTAGATGCATCTTGTGGAGGTACTTTCCTCACCAAGGCTGAGAATGAGGCTTGGGCTCTTTTTAGGAACCAAGTCGAGAATTCTCGGTAGCATGTTGTTGTTGCTTGTAGACCATCTAAATCCTCCTTTCCCAAACCTAAAAGGGTTTATGAGTTAGCCATCGGCCATGACCTAGCGTCCACACTGCACACCATAGTAAAAAATTTAGATAAATTCATGTCCTTAGGACAACAACCTCAACCCGTGGCGTATGCAGATGTGTGTGCCATTTGTTTTGATCCTTCACACACATGCTACAATTGCCCCCATGCACCTCCCCAGCCTGAATTTGTGTAGGAGGAAGTTAAGGCTACCCATAATTGGTATGATAGGCCAGCCAATGACCCATATTTAAATACGTATAATTCTAGGTGGAACAAGCATCATAACTTGTCTTGGAGGCTACAAGCTCCGGGTTTCCAATCTCAAAGACGTTAGATATCACCCACTGATCCACCTCCTCACCCATACCAAAATTCCCAAAATCCTTCCGTTTCAGCCCCCTACATGATATTAGCAACCATTTCCTCCTTAGCCCAAATATGATTCTTTTCAGAAGATGGTGCTGAAAGCCCTCAAGGGCATTGAGGCTGATTTCCAAGTTGATCGCCAACTACTTCACTCTCACTCCCAATCGATTTTAAAGCTAGAAGCCACCATAGGGCAACTAGCTACCTCTTTGAGTAGGAGAGATGAGGGTAAGTTGCCAAGTCAGCCTCTAGTGAACCCTAAGAGCCAATATGGGGTAGATTGTGAGCTAGCTACTGAACCTTCGTCATATAATGAGTAAGCCCAGGTTGTGACCATTCTTCGTAGTGGTAAGGAGGTAAACAATAGGGTTAGGGAGAAATTAGACAAGTAAAAGGGTAGAGAGAAGACAAGGGAAGAATTCGAAGATGAACCATGTAGTCCCACTTCTCCTAGTTCGGTAGCAGATACCAAAACACCTACCCTCTATAAGGATGGAGCACTTCCCTAATATGTCCCTATAGCTCCTTACCCTACAACTCTTTATGCACCCTTTAAATATAAGAAGAAGGCCACCACTGAGTCTATCATGGACACATTTAGGCAAGTCAAGGTCAATATTCCTCTTTTAGATGTCATTAAGCAAGTGCCGTATGCCAAGTTCCTTAAAGACTTGTGCACATAGAAGCAAAAGTTGAGGGCGCACATGAACAAACAAGTACGGCTAGCCAAGCATGTGAGTTCAATTCTATTAGGTCACCTTCCTCCAAAACTAAAAGACCTCGGTGCTCTAACCATCTCTTGTGTAATTGGTGATTACTCCATTGATAGGACTCTTCTAGATTTGGGTGCAAGTGTTAACCTTCTTCTGTACTCGGTCTATAAGAAATTTAACTTAGGAGAGATGAAGCCCACCTCGGTCACCTTAAGTTTCATGACCGATCAGTAAAAAGACCCCAGGGTGTGATAAAGGACGTCTTGGTTAAGGTCAAGGAGTTCTACCATCCTGTTAATATCATTCTCTTGGATATGGAACCGTCAGACCCAACCAAGGACCCGATCCCTATCCTATTAGTATGACCATTATTAGCCATGGCTAACGCTTGCATTTAATGTAGGATGGGGATTATGGATGTGTCCTTTGGCAACATGCAGCTTCGGCTAAACGTATTCCATACTTCCCATCATCCACCTGATGACGTCTAAGCTATGGACGTTGACATGATGATGAATGTGCTGAGGAAGCGGCTCCCTCAATTCTGTGGAGGAATCCTATAGAAGATATACTTCAGCTCAAGAATCCCTCTATATAAGGCCTGTAGGACCCATATGAGCAGATTCTGCCCATTTATTATTCGGCCTTCAATTTAAAGAGACGACTGTGGGTAGGAGAGACATGGTTTATTGAAGAAATGGTGGAAGAAACCCCTATTTTCGAACTAGGGTGAGTTTGACATGAGCTTTTATTGCGTCTGACTAAAGATGGTAAACTTAGTACTTTCGGGAGGCAACCCGAGTATTTTTATTTTCCCTTTGAATCCTTAGATCGTAGTGTAATGTAGATAGGTTCTAGAGTGTTTAGAAGAGGTCATAGGTAGTTGGGGGTGCGACATGGTCAAGCCCTACAAGTATTTTGAGCTTCCAAAGTATCGAGAGGTTTGACCATGGGTGTGATGAGCACTGCCTTGGTGTGCCCTGGTCGAGTCTCTAAACTTTTTTGAACTTGTAAATTACCGAGAAGTTCGACCATCGACGCGACTAGCACTAAGCTGGGTATGACCTGGTCAGGAGTCAATGATCGTGTTTCAGTGAGGGGTGCGACCAGCACAAGAGCTGGTGCGACCTAGTCGAGAATGTCGAAAGTTATTTAAAACCATTTTCCCCTGTTATCCTTCAACTCTCAATCTCTTCACTTCTTGATTAATCCTTGTCACCCCTATCTTCGACCTAGTTGCTTAAGCTTCCCTTACCCTCTTTGAGCCTCCATCGACCCTCCGACCACCTACCCTAGCTCCAACGAACTCCCCTTCGTGCGGAGCTTTACTAGGTGACTAGGGTTTTCGACCATTTGTTTCCTCTGCACTTGTGCCTCTTTGTCTTCTTCGTTTACCATCCACTCCCGGTTGAAGATGCCTCTTCATTCTGGATCTCAGAACGATGGGAAGCAAGGCCAATCACCACGACCCGCAGCTAGGTAGCAAAGGGTCTGAGACCCACTGAGGGGGGCATCGTCGTCAAGGGGACAAGTCATCTTAGGGGAGCAGGAACGACCGTTGGGAGAAGCGAGAGCATTAGGGGTGAATCATGAGGAGAACTAGTTGCACCCGGTGTGTTCCACTGTGCCAACCACTACAGTGCAAACCCTAGATGTTACTCTAAGGCATTTGGAAACCACGCAGTCATTTAGTACAATTTGGTTAATTACGCCACTTCCTCCTCTTACCCCCGAAATCTGGGGCTTGATGGTGGCATTGGTACAAGCAGTGGCCGTTGCAGTGGCAACCTCGTCTTCTGCCCCCGAAAGTGCCCTTGCTAATCCTCACTTTATTTCTTATTCTAATTATGAGGAGGAATAGGATAGGCTAGGGGCTTAGGATCCTTTTGTTTTTTGCGCTCTTCTCTACTTATGTATTGTGCTTCGGCACATATTTTCTTTTCTTTTCTTTTAGTGTATTTCATTTTGTCCTGTATCACTATGTTTTTGTGGGGTCGTACCTATTCTTTGATGTTCTCTATACAATGTACTACCTTTAAACTTAAAGATAATACATGGTGCTCTTGGTATCCACTTGTCGTTTGTGCTTCAGTGTATCATTGCATTGCTCTTGCTATTTCTGGATTTTATGTGTTTATTACTAATGCAGGTACACTAATTGATTTCATCGCACCGTGTAGTATTTCCTTCCCTTTATTTCCAGGTTCTTTCTTTCCATGCTTCAGTAGGGACATTGAAGTTTTAAGTTGGGGGTAGGGGATAGGAAAACATTGCACAATACATTCAAGCACAAAAATGACACAATTTTTCAAAAAATTTTAGTGATATTATCTGTTTCATGCCATGATAACATTGTTATGACCTTTACACACTTATTTATCATCTACATGTTACATGCATAGGCTTATCATTAATATGACCTTGTTATGCTCACTAACAATGTAGTGAGTTACTTATGCCTAGTTTTACATACTATAGCCAATATATTGTTTTGTCACTCTATGAGGGCTGACCACTGATTCATTCTTTTTAATACTATTGTGTAACCTGAGTGTGACAAATCATTCACTTTACACATGCCTTGTGACTTTGCCTATCCATTATTGAATTTATATGATAATATTAACTTTGAATTGCAATTGCTGGATTGATTCTCTGGGAGTTGTGCTTTTCTTGATGGTTATACAATGTTGAGACTTGCATGAGGGACTTGCTTTAGAGTTTTTTTTGTAAAGTGGGGTTACGTATGAAAGAGTCTATGTGTAACTATGATATATAACTGTATGTGAAATGACATGATTATGTTACATGTGATCTTAATTGATGTTCACTGATATTTTTGTTTGTGGGTACCGCCCTGGAAACCCTCACAAGACTACAACTCGTCCACTAGGGTCACCTATGGGTTTAAAGCCTTGTTGCATATGGTAAATGCAACCGTGTTTCCCACGAAAGAGGAGGTAGATATGATTTCTTAGTTTTTTTAATTTTTGCTTTACTTAAGGACTAGCAAAGTGTAAGTTGGGGGTTGTGATGAGTCCCTAAAATGCACTATTTTAGGCCCCCATTTACCTTTGTTTTGACTTCTTTTATTTTGTAAATACCCTTTGTTATCATAGTTCGGAGTTATGCAAGGTTTGTTCATGTTTCAGGAAAAACGGGTTAAAACCGAGGAGTTAAGCATTATGAGAAGCCAAGGGAGTAATTGAGAAGCTCAAAGCTCAAATTAGATGCTTGACCAAGCCCCTAGAGCCTAAATTCATTAAAGGAAAGAAAACCTTGTTCGACCATGTGGTGCGACCAGCTAACACAAGGGCGACCAGGTCACAAGATGCAGACTCCAAAGTTCATAATGATGAAGAATTGCTGCAAGGTTCGACCAAGTGACCCCCAGGGGTGACTAGGTCAAGATACTGAAGCCTATTGAGACAGAGATACTGAGAGTCTTGACTACGTACTCGACCAGGAAGACCTTGAGGGGTGACCAGGTCGAGATCCTGAAGTTGAATGAAAGTTAAGATCCTGTAAGTCTTGACCAACAGATCGACCAGCAAGACCCATTGGCGTGACCAAGTCGGAGATGCTGAAGTTCAAATTCTTGATTTCCCATGAGCCTCGACTAGGGCATGACCATGGGAGGACGGGGGTGCGACCTGGTCAACAGCGACGATCTTCTTCGCGAGATTTTATGCTGAACTTTCCTATTTTGAATTTTAAACCTTGTAAACCCTATTGGGTATAAAACTAAGTTCTGTCTATGTGCTTAGGGTTCCTATTTGGCTTCTTATGGGTTAGTGACAGACCTAGAAAGCCATTGATAACCAAGTAGAGTTGATTTACTTCTTTTGATTTCAATTCTTGTTCTGGTTCATGCTTGGATTCGTGAAGGCTTATGACAACCTTCTCATTCCTTGTGTTGCCAAGTAGATTAGGGTTCTCAGTTGTATTCTTGATTTTTAGTGATAGACTATTGAGTTTGCACTTAAAGCCATCTTTACATGCTTTTCTTTACATGCTTTCATTTCAATACTATGCAAGTTTGCATTTTTGAGAGTGATAATACCCTAGGGGATAGGATAGCCTAGTTAGGGATTCAGTCACCTATACAGATTAGGCTACGGTTCATGTACGGGGTGAATTCGTGATCGTTGAGATCGAGTATACCCTGTTTCCCAATCGTGCTCCGGACAATTGGTGCACCTTCACTACTCTATGCCCTTGAATGGTTCACTTAGCTATTAGCCTAAGGCGGATAGCTAAACAGACATAACTTACACAAAACAATAGTCTAGGTTTGATTCATGATCTTAGATTTGCTTTGTAGGAGTAATGATAATATAGAATTTACATGCTTTTAGTAGATTGTTAGAAAAACCTTTTCTAAATCTCCCTTTTTTATCTTTTTATATGAAGTTATAGTAAACTGGGTTGGAAGTGGTAAATAACTGCACTTGAGACCCTGTGGATCGAAACTCGACTTACTCACTATTCTACTGAATTTGGGAGTAGTTCAGTTTATAAATTTTATTTTTGGAAGTTGAGGACTCAAGCCTTGGCGAGCCTACCAGAAAGGCTATACTAGACCATGCTCCCCCAACCTTATAGGAAAATTAATTAGGATATTCCTCTTTTATGTTCCCAGCATGCCTAAAACTGTCCCCTAAGGCACCAATGGTGGATAAATTATCTGTGAATGATTAGATGGCTTGCCTGGAAAAGTAGTTGAGAATGATCCAAGGGATATAGGACTATGGAAGAAGTGAGTTTGAGAGTAGTGTTTATTCACCAATCTAAACATATCTGCCAAGTTCAAGAACCCATAATTCAAAAAGTGCAACGGGATAGGATGTTCAAAGACCCATCTACAAATCTATGCGAGGAAAATGATGATGCATGCAGAAAACCATAAGCTATTGATACACGTTTTTCATGAGAGTTTGTCTGGACCTGCACTCCAATGGTATGACACACTAGATAAAAGCAGGGTGCAGAGATGGAAAGATCTAGTTGATGCCTTTATGTTGCAATATCGATTCAATATTGTTGTCCTAATAAGGCTTAATCTCGTTTTGATGATAACAAATCAAGGTTACTTAATATGTTTATGCAAGTTTGAGTTTCAGGACTTAAGTGATCTTATGGTTTCAAGTGGATATACTTGAAGAGTTTGAATGGAAAATCACACTTAAGGCTATGAGACATGAGAAACATGAAAGTTCAAGTCTTATAATACATAAAGCTCGTTGAAGCAGTGCGTAAAGTCAAGAAGACATATTGGAAGTTTCACAACATGAAGACTTAGACACTAAGATAGGAAATTCATATGAAAGTCTCATGTAAGTACTTCAAAACTCAATATTGATTAATTGAAGCTCCTAGAATATGTCATTGGAATTAGATACCTAAATTAATTCATGGAAAATATTTTCTCAAAGTCCAAATTAAGTTATCAAATATATGAATTAAATTTGGCACCAAAAATATTGAAAAACAAGTTTTCTTGAAAGGCAGGCGACTGAAGTTAAGTCATCAGGCGACTGTGGTGCTTTTGTGTTTGAAAATATTCAAACAGAATAGACAAGGGCGATTGACCTATTAGGCACAATCGACTTATCCCATTCTGATTTTCAAAATACGCCAATTTTAAAAGAGCACATGTGACTGATCCTTCGAGGACAGGCAACTAATGCATGTGTTTAAATGTTTAATAGCTCTGATCTTGTTTCCAAATCTTGTGTGAATGGAATCCAAATTGAGAGAAAATTCAAAGGAAAGTTCTTAAAACCCTAGTGCATTATTTAAACGTATTATTCTCGCATATAGGGCAAGAAAATGATTGAAAAAGCAAACGACGAGCACATACTTTTGTATACTCTTGTCTGATAGGCGACTGTTGTGTTCTTGGTTATTTCACTTCGAGAAAATGATTTGATCTTTGAAAATTCACATATTTAATCAGTCTTGGTGATATACTTCGAGCTTCAACTTTCATATTATTATTTTAAAGTATTATTTTTGAATCTAACGTGTACTAATCTGCTCGTTTGAGGAGCTTTTCATTGTACAAGCAAGTTTTTTGCTGTTTGTTGTATTTTTGACGGTTCAGGGATTGAATCGTTGCCTAACGAGTGGGGATTCTCATTAGAGAGGCAAACTCCACCTTTGAGGGAGAAAGGTTGTAACTTCACCTGGTAACGAAGTTGGTAAAGGAAATCCTCACAACGGGTTACTTCGGGCAAGGACGTAGGTTGTGGCCGAACCTTGTAAAAACAACGGTGTTTAGCTTCTTCTTCCCTACTCTTTTTATTTTCTACTAGATATAACCTGCGTATTTGGCTAAATTTTTATTATCATCTGGCTAAGTATTGAACCTTGCTGAACATATAATTTTTTTGATTATCATATTGTGAAGAAAATCTAAATCTGTTGAATATTGTGTTATGCTGAAAGTCTAAACTTGTTAAATATTGTATCTTATTGGCTGGTTATGAATAAATTTGTATTATCTATATGATTGAGTTTTTGGATTAAAATTTCAGATAAACATATAACTCTAAATCGACAAGTAATTTATCCAAGGAGAAACAAGTTATGAATTGATTTTTCAGATTAAAGCATAATAGCTGAAGTTAAGCAAGTGATCTGCAAAATCTATTTTGAAAGAAAAGTTATTGCTGAATTTCAAATCTTAATCTCTACTATATCATTGAGGCATAAAACAAATCACAAAATTCATTCTAAAATATATATTCTTGTAAATCGTATTCATTTCAGCTATAAAGCATATTCTAGAAAAGGGCTCAATTAAATGTATTAATTTTTCACTCCATAGTATAAATTCAGATTGTGTATTGAGTTCTTGCATTTATATCTTGGACTCCTTGTTTATATAAGCTTAATAACTAAATAGAAATAGGCTTTGTGATATTATTAGAAATTAATGTTATCAAGGGTTGAAGTAAATAAATTCCACAAATAATTTTAAATAACCCAATTCACCTCCCTCTTGGGATTACATCCTAATTTCCATTGGCGTCAGAGCGCAGGTTGTAGTATATCCTAACAAGTAGCTACATAAATATTTCTTATGACAAAGTTAGGAGTATCCCCTTTTTGCGTAGGCCAATCTTCATATAAACCTCCCATCTTCTGTGGTGAAAACTACACCTTCTGGAAGCAACAAATGAGAATATATTTGCTAACCATGGATTATAAGGTATGGAAAGTAGTCACACGTGGTGATTTGATTCCCACTAAAACCGTAGACAACAAAGAAGTACCTAAAGAAGAAAAGGAATTGACTGAGATAGACATGAAACTAATACAAATTAACTCTAGTGCAATGAATGCGCTATATTGTGCCTTGGATGCAAATGAATTCAATAGAGTTATGAGTTGCAAATCAGCTAAGGAAATTTGGGATAAGTTAGAGGTTAGCTATGAGGGAATTGTAGATGTTAGGGACAGTAGGATTGACATACTCACTAGTGAGTATGAAGCCTTTAGGATGAACTCAGAACAATCCATAACTAGTATGTACACGAGGTTCACCCATATAATCAACTCCCTTAATGCACTAGGTAAAAGTTATTCTACCTATGAGATGATTAGGAAAGTTTTGAGAGGACTTCCTCCTATTTGGGAACCTAAGGCTACTGCCATAACTGAAGGTAGAAATTTGAAAACTACTTCCTTAGATGAATTAATATGTTCGCTTCTCACGTATGAGATGGTGATGAATGGAAGAGTTGCTGAGAGTAATAAATAAAAGAAAGCAATAGCCCTAAAAGATTCAATGGATAGTTCCAGTTAGGAAGAGGATGATAAAGGAGATGACGATGATCTAGCCTTGTTCACTAGATGCTTAGGAAAATTCTTCAATAAGAACAAGAGATTTGCTAGAAAATTTAGAGGTTAAAAAACAGATAAGGGAGAGACTAATAAGAGAGAAACAAAGAGTGAACCCCCTACCTATTATAATTGTAAGAAAGTAGGACATATTAAACCTAATTGTCCACGACTCAATAAAGATGCCAAGAAGAAGAAAAAGACAGCAATGAAAGCAACTTGGGATGACTCAAGTTCAAGTGACTCGGAAAGTGAATCAAGTGATCATGAGATGGCTAACCTATGCTTCATAGCAAGAGACAACGAAGTAAGTTCCTATTCAACCTCATCTTATGAAACTGGCGATGAATCTTGTAATGAATCATCTGAAAGTACGTCTTCTTATAGATAAATCCAATCTGAATTGTTTTCATTACATAATAGATTCATAAAAGTGTCCAAGAGGTATATAGCTCTAAGACAACAAGATGAAACACTTGTGAATCAACTTGAATCCTCTAGATTAATTGAAAAATAAAAAAGAATTAACCATTGATGAACTCATGGATAAAATCAATAAAATGTCCCAAGAACTAGTTAAGCTACAAGAAAATAGTAAAAGTGCAAAAGGCTTAGAAGTTTGTAGTCTTAGAAGTAAAGTTGAAGATCAAGTTAAAATCATATATAACTTTACTAGAGGGAAAAAGAACTTTGACAAACTTATTGGAGTTCAATGAATGTCCTTGGACATGGAACGAATAACCTTTAATGGAATTAAGAACACAAAGAAAAAGAACCTCTACATAGGGTACTTTGTAAAAGCCTCCAATAATTATGCTGATAAATCTTCAGTTAATACATATGAACACACTATGTGTTTCGTATGTAAGGAGAAGGGACATATAAAATTTGAATGTCCATACAAAAGAAAGAATGTTAAAATTAAGAAAGTATGGAGAGAAAAATATGAAAATAAATCAAATTCAAAAAGATCTAAGAAGGTATGGGTACCAAAAGTAACACCTTGCATCCCTTCTTGTAGGTATGCTTTAGGTCCACACCAACAAAAGATAAATGGTACTTGGATAGTGGGTGCTTGAGGCATATAACTGGAGATAAGTCCAAGTTCACCTCATTAAAATTAAAGGATGGTGGTGGATATGTCAACTTTGGTGACAATTCTAAAGGCTAAATTATTTGCATTGGTAAAATTGGTAAAAAATCCTCCTTGGTGATTGATGATGTGCTATTAGTTGAAGGGTTAAAACATAATCTGCTTAGCATTAGTCAACTAGGTGATAAAGGCTTTCAAGTAACCTTCAAACAAGAAAAATGCATAGTTAAAGACAGTAAAATGCATAAAACATTGTTTATTGCTAATTGGGTTGATAATGTATATTGTATAAAATTTAAGAACCTGATATCTCAAGAAGTTCAATGCTTCACAGTTGTGAATGAGATTAGTTGGTTGTGGCATATGAGATTAGGACATGCTAGTATGGATCTATTATCCAAAATAGCAACAAAAAACTTAGTCAAGGGCTTACCTAGTACTAAGTTTGTTAAGGACAAAGTGTGTGATGCTTTTCAACTTGGGAAGCAAACCAAGACAAGGTTTAAGAATAAAAAGCATATCTCTACTAGTAGACCACTATAGCTGATTCATCTAGATCTATTTGGTCCCATCAGAACTCAAAGCCTAGGAGGTAAGCAATATGCATTCGTCATAGTTGATAACTACTCTAGATTTACCTGGGTAATCTTCTCATCCTCCAGAGATGAAGCTTGTAAGATGTTGATCAACCTATGCAAGAAGCTTCAAAATGAAAAGGGATATGACATTCAAAATATTAGGAGTGATCGAGGGAGAGAATTCAAAAATAGAGATGTTGAGGATTATTTTACTGAACATGAAATATCACACAACTTCTCAACTCCCCGTACACCTCAACAAAATGGAGTTGTTGAGAAGAAAAATAGGTCACTTCAGGATATGGTTAGGACCATGCTGAACGAGCATAACTTGCCTAAATATTTTTGGGCTGAAGCGGTGAACTCCACTTGTTATGTAATGAACAGAGTCTCATTTAGGACCAGCTTAGAAAAACTCCATATGAAATTTGGAAAGGAAGAAAACCGAATATATCTTACTTCCATGTGTTTGGATGCAAGTTCTTTGTTCTAAATGACAAAGATGACCTAGGAAAGTTTAATGCTAAAACATATGAAGGAATCTTCGTAGGATATCCTGAAAATGGCAAAGCCTTTATAGTCTACAATAAAAGGACTCTTTCAATTGTAGAATCCATTCATGTTCCATTTGATGAGGCAAATCCACTTTCTCCTAAACCTATTGATGTTGATGAAGTTGAAGTAAGAAAAGGTTTAGAAGACTTCAGTATTCATGAAATAAAAGATGAGAGTAATGAAATGAGCACACATTCAAATGATAAATCTCACAGTCAATTTGAATTACCTAAAGAGTGGAAGTTTGTAAGGAATCACCCCAAAGATCAAATTATTGGTGAACCTTCACGAGGAGTATCCACTAGATCATCATTAAAGAATTTATGCAATCATTGTGCGTTCCTATCTCAAGAGGAACCCAAGAACATAAATGAGGCAATTAATGATGAATCTTGTGTTGACCTTATAGCCCATACCCTATTTTTATTATGACAAATAATCAAGTATTTAATGTCTATCAAGTTTGTGTGCAGGTTCATATTAGTAAGATCATTTGATGGCATGTGAAGACTTGATGATTAAAGACCCAGAAGATTCATTTATTGTAATTTATATTATCTTCATTTCGGGTTTGTAATAGTAATATAGGAAATGCTTGTACTAATGAATGTATATCATGCATGTAGGAACTAATAAGCTCAAAGACCTTAAAAAGACCCTAGGTCCTTGCACTTACACTTAAGTTAGTCCTTAATATCACATATATTATCAGGCGAACCTATTGAATTGAAATAAGACTTAAAGGGCTAAAATAGTAAGGTTTCGGGTGACCGAACCTTGGTGTTCAAAACACCTTGGTCGACCGAACCGTTGAATGGTCAGCGAGTTGACTTGGTTTTTGACAACCAAATCAAAAGGACTGTAGCATCTTCGATCAACTGAATCTTTATTCTAACCTTTTCTACCAACTCAACAGCCCGAACTTTCACATTCAAAACTGCCTCGGGCTACCGAACATGCAAGTTCGGTAAACCAAACTTGATATTGGGTGACCGAATCGGAGACTTTTGAAAAATCGCCTCGATTCAGCAAACCGTTCTCTTCCTAGGGCATTCGAACATTAAAAACGTACTTTTTCTCATGTGTCTGTTTGCTGAACCATAGGTTAGACGCCCAAAACTCTCAGGTTGCACACATTTTTACCATGGTTAAGAAGGGTTAAATAGGATTAATTTTCCTAAACATTTTTAAAATAAATTTAATAATACCCTATGTATCCCCAATGGTTATAAAATTGGGCAAGTCTATATATAGGAGTTCATTTGCTTTGATTAGCAAATAATTAGCAAATTGATTAGCAACAAATTCTCAGAAAATTTTCAAAGCCCATTCTTTCATACAAAGTCTATGTACTCACATACTACCATTCTTTTGAGAAATCTAGCCTTGTGAGAATATCCTTGAGTAATTATTCATTGTTGGTTGTTACTAAAAACCCTCATTTGTTTATTGTATATTTGATTTTCAGATTGAGAGTTAAGCTTAGGTTTTCCCCCAGATTTAATTTAATAAATCTTTTGTGTGGGAAAACTTAGAGCTTGTGGATCTTACATTCATATTGCAAGACACCTTAGCTTATATTTTTTATTGTGCAAAAATCTTTTCACAAGCTCATTTTTCAAATATCTCTTTGTGATTGATTGTTGAGAAAATATTTTAGAGATATTTAGAATACTCTTGGTACTAAACTGTGATTGAGATTTACATCTATACTTAGTTTCAAAGATTAGCATGTTGATACACTCTTGTGCTTGATTGAATATAGACATTACCTTAAGTGTTGATTGCACACATGTAGCACCGAGCTTATAGTTCTTATATTATTGATGTGCATTGATTATACTGTGCTAAATTGTTGTACAAATCTGCTTGTGTTAGAAGCACTTTTCATTGTACGAAAAAGTTTATCTATTTGTATTCCAGGTATGACCTGAGGGGGCATTGATCTAGCCCACAAGGATTGGTAGGGCTTTCTCCGCCCCTTAAGGAGAATGTGTAAAGGTTGAGGTCAGCCCTGGTAATTTGACCTGGTTGTAAAAGGTGTCGTTCCACCCGTTAAGTGAGCAATAGTGGTAATCCTCGAGCTTGCGAACTGAGGCGGGGACGTAGGCAGTATTGGCCAAACCCCGATAACATATCGTATGTGCACTTTACATTTCAACACTTTATATTTACTGCACATGTATGTTATTCTCAATTGTCTGTGAATGCTATGCATAATTTATGTTGACTCTATGAGTCCAATTCTATTTTGATAATGACAAATCACTTGGTATTTGATCTGTGTATTGAGATTGTGAACATGAACAATATTTAGCATGCACGAAAGGTGATGAAGTCATGGAAGCCATGAGGATTAAAGCATATATATATATATATATATATATACCCTGACACAAGTTATGGAACTAAGAAGAGTAGAAGAATGAAGATGGAAGCATCTTATGCAAGCATCAAGTTCAAGATTGTCATGGGAATGGGTATTTAGAATTGATGTATGTGCATATTTTATATGATATAACTAGAAGCTCAAAATATATACACATGCATCTCATGAAAACCTTCTAGGTTTAAATATGGATTTAGAGAACTTATTTTTAAACCTTAGAAAATTTTTTATAAAAGGTTAAAACAAGAGAGCTCAAATGGTTTTTGAAAAGAAAAAAAAAATAAAAAATTGAAGTTGGACTGCCCAGACGACTGAGGATTACCCTCAGAAGTCTGAAGATGCAACTTTAGACGACTGAAGTTTTACTTTAGACATCTGAAGAATTTCCTCAAAAAACTGAAGAATTAGTTAAGAAGTCTGAAGAATTAATTTTGAAACACAAAATAGGCAGAACACCTTCATACGTCTGAACTTTCAGTTCAGTGGTTTGAACTTGGACTTCAGAAGAGTTCAATCATCTGACCCTGTGTCAAAACTATAATTTTGAGTGCTTTAAGGAACATCAGATGTCTGAACCCGAATCTTCAATCATCTAAACCTGCGAGAAGTTTAAAAATCTGATCTTTAGTGAGAGAACATGTGCGTTATACACTTGAGCAAATTGATTCAAAGCTTAAGACTTATCCTAAGGCCAAGATTACCTATATAATCAACCTTTAAACCCTAGTGCCTCAACTTTTGGAATGAGATTGAGTGTCTTGAACATTTAGCACAACTTGGGAGAGCATTGAACACACTGCTGAATTCTTACTTGGGATTTCAAAGCATATACGTCAAATATAAGCTAAGGCTACATTGATTTTCAAAAGGCATTCTAGAGATTGTTGTGCATTCAACTTGGTATTGAGGTTTGGTAAATCAATCTATTTGTTACTACTTATTCTCAAAGAGTTTTTCATCTCAAAAATTTATCATTAAATATTATTTGAGAGATTGATCTTGAGTGTACTTATATATATATATATATATATATATATATATATATATATATATATACATATATAGATTGTTTTGAAAAGATTACTATTTGAGAAAAGTTTTGCTAATGGTTGAACATTTTTGATTCAAGTGTTTATTCATTTAAAGACTTAATAATTTCGATATTACAAAACCACATGATTAAATATCCTAAAAGCTCATAACTATATATATTATTGAGGGATATTTTCTGAAAGATATTATATTAGGTTTTGGATCTTTGGAACACATATTATATATATACATATTCATATACAAAGATCATATTGTGTTTTGGATATTTGGAATAAAACTGATCGATCTAGATTTTTGGAGCAAAACTGAATTACATATTTGTATTGATATCATTTGATTGGATTCAATATTTGAAGCGGAATAGTCATATCTTTTAAACCAAAGATTATTCAGAGATTTTATTGACCACATTACATACACTCATTGAGCTTCAAGTTTTTATCATATGAATATGTGTTAGGAATTTCCATTGTACTCACTAGCTTTGTTAGAAGCAATATTGAGTTTTTGCAGATTTGAAAGTTTATATTGTAATCATGGTTCAGGTTGTGAACTAGGTGAGGAGGAAGTTGTGCCTTTTGTAAGTAGCGGATTGTAAGGGAAGCTCTGTCCCTATTAAAGGAGCAGAGATTTAGTGGAATCCTCAAGTGGGTTGCTCAAGGCGAGGACATAAGTCAGGTTGGCTGAATCTCGTAAAATCGTGTTTGCCTTCTCTCTTCCCTTATCTTTTTAATTTCTGCTTGCATTTCATTATCAACTTTTACATGGTTGTATGTTGATTTATATTATACACACTTGATAATTAATTGGGTAAAATAGAATTTATTGAGATAATAATTTAAATTAATTTCAAGTCCCTGCAATTAATTTGTTAAATATTGAAATAGGGATTAAGTGGTAAAATAAACTTAAAAATTTTTAGAATACCCAATTCACCCCCTCTCTTGGGATTACATCTGAATTAACAATTTAATTTTCACACATTATATTTATCTGTGCATTTGGAATTGCATAGACAGACCCTATGTTGTGTATATACTGTTGCTGGATAGTTTAACATAGGTGATAAATTTTTTAGTTTCCAATTCACCCCCTCTTGGGAATACACCAAAGTCAACATCCTAGATAGCTACCATGCAAGAGGAATTGAATCAATTTGAAAGGAATAAAGTTTGGAAGTTAGTTCCTAGACTCACAGATCACTCTATAATTGACACTAAATGGGTATCTAGGAATAAGAAGGATGAGAATGAAATTGTAGTCCGTAACAAGGCTAGACTGGTAGCTAAAGGTTACAATCAGGAAGAAGGAATTGATTATGATGAGACCTTTGCTCCAATATCTATAATGGAAGCTATAAGAATGCTACTAGCCTATACATCTCACAAGAATTTCAAACTTTGTCAGATGGATGTAAAGAGTGCATTTCTAAACGAATTTATAAATGAAGAAGTGTATGTTGCACAACCCCTAGGGTTTGAAGACTTTCATTTCCCTGATCATGTATTTAGACTAAAAAAAGCCCTATATGGATTGAAACAAAATCCTAGAGCTTGGTACGAATGATTAAGTGGCTTCCCTTTAGAAAATGGTTCTTCAAGAGGAAAAATGGATAGCACCCTATTCATTAAATCTAAAGATAATGATATGCTTATCATACAAATTTATGTTGATGTCTTTGGTGCTACTAATGAGGATTTATGCAAAGAATTCACCAAATGCATGCAAGATGAGTTTGAGACGAGCATGACGGGTGAGTTGACATATTTCCTTGGTCTTCAGATCAAGCAAGCTAAGACTGACACATTCATTAATCAATCAAAGTATATAAGAGACTTGCTTAAGAAATTCGACATAGAAGGTGGAAAGCCATTGGGAACTCCAATGAGCACTTCTATGAGTCTTGATGGAGATGAGAGAGGAAAGTCGGTAGATGTGAAATACTATCGAGGCATGATAGGAAGTCTGCTCTATTTGATGGCTAGTAGACCTGATATTATGTTTAGTGTCTACATGTGCGCTCGCTTTCAAGTAGATCCTAAAGAATCTCGCCAAATAGCTGTAAAGAGGATATTGAGATATTTTGTAGGTACTATTGACTTAGGTCTTTGGTATCCTAAAGACACAACATTTTAAATAATGAGTTATTCGGATGCAGATTATGTTGGGTGTAAGATAGACAGAAAAGATACCAGTGGTACTTGCCACTTTTTAGGACGATCTCTTGTGTCTTGGTTCTCCAAGAAATAGAATTTATGGTATTGTCTATTACTGAGGCTGAATACATTGTAGCAGGTAGTTTTTTGTGCACAAACTCTATACATGAAACAACAACTTTAGGATTTCAATTTGGAATATTCGACGTCACCAATTAAATATGATAGCATGAGTGCCGTAAATATTTCAAAGAATCCTATCTCTTACTCTAGGACTAAACATATTTGTTGACTTTTTAAGTCCGATCCCTGTTTTGATTATGACAAACAACAGCATCTCACTAGTGTACTTAGTGAATATATAGGTTTATAATTCTGGAAGTTGTAAATGCACTTCAAGCTCGCACCAATCAGCGTTTTCCATGGGAATCATAAGAGCGAGCTTGAAGACTTTATTTATTTTTGGGTTGTAATAATTAAGTAGGTTTAATTGTACATGCATCTCATGATTTAATTTGAAGGTCATACTTGACCTTAGACTGACTTTAGGCACTCTATATTTTATGGCAAATCACTTTATAAATGTGCAAAAATTATTTCAAGTGCAAAAATCTTTTTTTTTGAAATGAAAAACTCCAAAGCAAGCTTTTCAAAGACCCCTTCATGTTTCTTCCAGCTCATTGATGAACAATTTTCTCAATCAATCCATTCTGCTCTTAAAACATGTTCAACATAAACATTGTGGGATTTTCTCTTAGATTTCTGTTGCCACCAAGAATGTTCAATTTGAAGTCGTATAGAAAATGTTATGGTCAAAACATTGAAAGGTGTCCGTAGTAGAAAAATTTCCTTCATGTTTCTTCTATCTCATTGATGGACATTTTTTTCAGTCCATAACTTCTTATTTTAAAAAGTGTTCAACACAAAAGGTGTGGTTTTTCTCTTAGCTTTCTATTGATATTAAGAACGTTCAATTTGGAGTTTTATATAAAAAGTTATGGGCAAGAAATGGAAGGGCGTCCGTGCAGAAAACTCCCCAACGGCCGAAAACAGTTAATTTTCAAATTAAATCATATTTTAATATCCCAACGGCCAGAAAACGGATAGTTTTGGTTTTTGCCTATAAATAAAAGCCAAAAATGCTTGAAAAATTGAGGAGAAACCTCATGAGAGCATATCTACAGATTCTTTGTTTCTCCCTTATTTTTCATACTCCCTTTGTGTATTAAATTTCATATTTCTCCTACTCTTTCACTTTGAAAATTTTTTTTGAGAGAAACTATTATGGGTTATCGAAGGAAGCTTGAAGCATATATCCACACGTATATTTCTACTTCAAAGGCTTCATTTTCTTGAGGTAATTTCGAAAAGGTTTGAGTATATATTCATGTTTATATATATTACTTGAAGGTCTCTATTTTTTATTCTTGTTTTTCAAAGATCAAATTTCTCCTACTCTTCTTGAAAATCTTTTTGGAGAAAAATATTTTAGACGTTTTATTTAGAAAGGCTTGAGCTTATATTCAAGTTTATTTATATAGCTTGATAGTCCTTTTATTATCATGTTCTTTAAAGATCAAATTTCTCCCATCCCTTTTATTTGAAAATATTTTGGAGAAATTTATTTTGAAATTGTCTTGAAGGCTTAAGCATATATTTAAGCTCATATATATATTGCTAGAAAATCTTATTGAATTTATTTTTATAAAAGTCAATCATGAAAACCTTAACTTCTCCTATTCATTTATTTGGAAATGTTTTTATTGGAGAAAATCTATGAGTTAGTTCAAGAATGCTTTGAGCATATTTATATTCATTGAAATATATATATATATTGTGCTTGAGAAGCTTCTTGACAATGACTTAGACTAATATTCACTTTCATATATTTTGCTAGAAAACCTTATTTAAATTGAATTTTAAAAGGTCATTTTCATAAAGAAAATCATTTTCCATACTCTCATCGGTTTACTTGAAAAATATTTTGAGAGGAATAACATACTCTATTGAGCTTCTTTTTTAAATCATTTGAGAGTGCATATTAGAGCTTTCATTGTGTACATCTTTGCTTATCTGAGAAGCATTCTCTTTTTACACAAATTTTTATTATTGTTGTACTCCTAGCGTGTGGTCGGAAGAGGATTGCACTGGCCTGCAACGTGCACTGTATTGGTTCAATCCCGGTTAGGAGAACTAGGAGCACCATCCTATAAGGTGTAGTTGTAGGTTGTGACTCAGCCCCAAAATTTGAGTTGGGGTTTACCTCGCCCCGTAAGGAGAGGTTGTAATGGTGTCACTCCGTCCGATAAGTGAGCAAAAGTAGTGGAATCCTCTAAGCTGGTTTGGCTTGAGGCGAGGACGTAGGCAGGATTGGCCGAACCTCGATAACAAATTTTTTTTTTTCTCTCTCTCTCTCTCTCTCTCATTTAAATTCCGCACTTTAATTTTCGCAAGTGTATGTATGTTTATTATAGGTCATTCTTATTTTGCATGCACACTTTAATTTTTAAATGAGATTTAATGTGGCGAATCAGTGAAGTTTAAATTAGCAAAATATTTTTAAATCTCAATTCACCCCCTTCTTAGGATCGCACCATAACTCTCAATATTGATATTCGTCATCATTTCCTGAGAGATCATGTGCAAAAAGGAGATATAATTCTTGAATTTGTAAATACAGATGAACAAGGGGCTGACATTTTTACAAAACCTCTTTTAGAGGATAGATTCATCTCAATATGACGAGAATTAGGTCTATTACATAGTAGAGAGGTGAGTTAAGAAGAAGACACTAAAGTGAATGAGTGGTTGAGCTAAAGGAATATATATGTCACTAGCCTGAAGGGCAGGAAACTAACTCAGTGAAGCGCAGTTGACTGACTCGCTACTGACTTGTGAAAATTCTAAGCATTACATAGGGTAGGCGACTGACTCTTCGAGCATAATCGACTGACCTGCGGCGGTATATATACTTACTATTTGTAAAAACCCTAACTTTTAACATCTTAGTTTACTGACCATCTATCCCCACTCTCCCGAACTCTCTGTTTTCCATCTTCAAGTCATATTTCACGAAGATTCAACCGATTAAACTTCAAGATTTCCTTCAATCTTTCATTTCCACTTCTTTTTCAAGGATTTCACCGGTTAATTTCTTCAGAAAAATGCCTAGAACCAAGCATGTGGCTAACAAAGGTTCTTCTTCTAGAAAAGACGATGCAAACGACATTGAAAAATGGTTGGTGACTCCTCAAGCAAAGCAAATTTATCAGAAACATCTTCGATCTACCAAACCCATTTTTGATAAGGTTTTGGACCTTGAATTCTTTAGAGATGATTTTCCGGATATTTTACCAATGTTTAATGCTTTGGGTTGGGAAAGATTTGTAACTTATCAAGTTAGGGGCATGTATCCAAATCTTACTAAGATTTTTTTATGCAAATCTGGTGAAAGGAGAAAATGTAATCTCTACTTAGGTTATAGGTAATATTATAGCTCTAACTCCACAAATTTTAGCTGTCAGATTTGGAATTCAAAATGGAGATTTTGAATGTCCACTTATTGGTTCATCTTGGATAATGGAGCAAGGTTTTACTCCTAAGGAATTTTTACCCTTGATAATGAAAGAGACTCCTATATATTTCGATCATCCTCCATTGTATCATCAACTAAATCTTCAAGCACAAGTCCTATAGAAACTCATCATGTACAATATTTTGCCTAGGGTAGGATCACATGATCACATTTCCTACATCGATTGTTTTGTGATGTGGTGTTTTCTCAAAGAAAAGAAACTTGATCTACCTAGTCTTATTTTAAAATGGATGATCACACGAGAAGAGGCTAGACGAGTTATTCTACCTTATGGAGGAGTGTTGAATAAAATATTTGATCATTTAGGATTTACCACTTCATTTACCCTATTCATAGCTCGTTCTCACTATGATATGTTTTCATCTACTACAGTTAAGCAAATGAGGGTATGGACGACTTGATCAAGGGTGGTAGGGGACGTAGACAAGCTCCAGGATCTGAAAAGGCTCCTGTACCCTAGGAAAATGCACCACCAGCGAATGATGCTCCATCCATGTTTGCAGCTTATCAATAGCAGCAGAATGCTTTCTATGGTGAAGTGCGTAATAGTTTTAGTTCACTTCAGTTGTGCTAGAATTCCTTGGATCAGCGTGTTGGATGCATTGAACAGTATATGACAAGCTCTTCTTCATCACGTGGCAAAGCTCGTATGGAAACAAACTTTGGAGATGAAGATGATGATGATGAGGAAGGAACCAATTCAGATGAAGGCGAAGAAGATTAGCCTTATTTCATTTCTATTCTGAACTAACAACTTTGGGTTGTAATATTTGAGCTGCTTTTAGCTCTTTACACTATTTTCTTATATTTTTTCTTATCTTGAACATGCCATATTTTCTTGCTAGACTTTGCTTGTCTTGAATATCTTTTTACATAATGCATGAATATTTAATTCATGATTGATTTTGAGTATTGCATGTTGAGTTGCGCTGCATGTACCCTTTTTGTTTATGTCAAAAGGGGGAGAAATATGTGCAAAATGAGATATGTTGATATGTTGACATGTTTGAGAAATACTAAAATGTTTGAACATGAGATATATGATAAGTTGATGTGTCATGGAGAAATATATGTGCAAAATCTTATGATTGAGTCCATTAGTAACATATTAACATATATTCAGGGGGAGTTGCTATGGATGATATGAGTATTGAAAAGCATGATATATATTGAAAGCATGCTTGATTGATATGAGTATTGAAAGCATGATATATATTAAAATATTCTCAATGCTTGAAATTACTCTAATATTAATGTTGAAAGCATGATATTCTGAACATGTAACATATTATGATATGTGTGTATGATTTATTAAGAGTATGCTTATTGTAATGACCTGCCCATTTTACCATAAAATATTTTTTTTAAAACATAACAAACCTGATAAAACATAATCAACCTGAACCCATGGGTACCAGGGATATACCTGAAATACATCACTGATAACTAAGCAGCGGGAAACGTAAAATCATATACATATCAAATTATCCATCCAACACAATACCAGAGTTTTACTACAACTGTCATATACATACACACATCCCATAATATCCAAAAAGTGCCCTAGGGTTGCCACCCAAAAATCCGTCAGACCCTAGTAAAATGACTTAACCTTCAGACATGGTAGAACAGTTGAACCCTCACGCTGCAGAGCTCTATCCGCTCTTCTATCTAGGGCTCCTGAAATGTTTATATAGCTGGGGTGAGACACCTCTCAGTAAGGGAAATAAACTGAGTGTGTGACAACATGAGTATTTTTGTGTTATATATATATATATAACAGTGCATAAATCATATTTGATAAAACTGTCTGTATTATATCTGGGAAAAACATAATTTATCATAACATATTATAACATACTCATTTTCTATATATAAAATCATCTCATATAACTGTACATGTACTAACACCCTAGATGGATAGCTAACTGGTGTCATGTCTTACCCCTACATGACTAGGTTGTGCGGGGTCGAAGGCGAGACCTAGCAATGGTTGGCCGACCACGCTAGATCAACATAAGTCTGTAAGTACGATGAGTCTTCCCCTTCTGGTCCGAACACCAGAGGGATGCCTGCACTACCATAAAATCACATCGACTATCGATCTCCCACCGCCCCTTATGACAAGTGGTAACACTAACATATACATGATCGTGATCATATAGTTACGGTACCGTACTTCGTGAATGCCTAAACCAAGCCATCTGGATTCTGATAACATATAGTAAATTTCAAATAATGACACGTAACTGTTTCATAATAATATCTCTCATGATAATATTTTCATGACTTCTTGCATAACATGTCATGTGAAATTCACAGCCCTTACGCCGACATAGCATATCATATAAAGCCACAGCCCTTACGTCGGCATATCAAATAAAATCCACGACTTTTACGCTGACATATCATATAAAATCCACGACCCTTATGCCGGCATATCATATAAAATCCACGGCCTTTATGCCAACATATCATATAAAATTCAGAGTTTGAAAATCCCTGTATCATTTTTAATATTTTCCTGAAAAGAGTAAAAACATTTTGAAAACATAATATTCTGATATTACATAAAATCATGGAATTTCATACTCATGCCACACAAAAATGGATATTGTTCCATTCATAAAATTTACACAAAATCTTAATCCCTGCTGAACTGTATTAAAATAGTTTTCTTGTTAAACAACAGTATTCCCAAACTCAGTTCTATACATACATAGCTTCCTTGAATATAAAAGCCGAATATTAATAAATAATTTCATAGAAATACTGACTTTATTTATCCCCTTACCTGACTTATGGAAAAGCCTATAAATTACTCCAAAACTACACCCGTGTGGTCCCCAACTCAATACCCTGAAATTGATATTTTCCTAACAAAACTTTAGTATTGCCTAGCCAGTTTGAGCCTAAAAAATTTAATTCTTGATTAACCCGTCAAAGAATCACACGCCACACTGGGGTAATTTTAAAAAGATTAGTCCCAAATGGAGTTGAAACGAAACTAAAGCTAATATTCCTTCACAAAAAGGAAAAAGCAAAAAGTACTACAAAGGAAGAAGAAAAAGAAAATAAAAGAATAAAGAAAAGAAAGGGACATGCTTCAAATGTGATCTTTGACCAATCACTACCTTTCACAAAAATTTTGAGCCTTATTATACTTTTTCCTTCTTTAACTAACACCCTTAGCCTACATTACAGTCTAAATGAAAGTTCTGACCAGATTGGTACTCACATTATTGTCTCAAATGAATTGTCAGACTCAATATTAAGTCTAAACTACATAATGACCTGATCCTGAAAAGGTACATAGGCAACTTATTCAAAGGACAAGTTCGGTCAATACCTCACAAAAGCCCCAACCCAAACTGGAGCAGAACATGTTATTAGGGGATGGGATCTTGAGCCTTAGTTTCCATTTTCTTTTGAAAACTTGTTGACTTTTTGAGTCATATCTCGTTTTGATTATGACAAATATAAAGTATCTTACCTGTGCACTGAGTTGTTTGAACATGATCATCCTTTGCATGCACTAAGGGTAGGAACACAAGGAAGTCATACAGACCATAAAGTTCAAGTTTTATATGGCTCTTGAAGAAGCAAAAGGAATGAAAACAATTTTTTTCTTGTAATTGCATTTATTTCATTTTGGTTTGTAATTTATTATGGTCTGTAATAACTGCATCATGTACAAAAGGATTATATGCTCAAATCCATAGATTGACCTTAGGGATCACCTTCGGTCGACCAACGCCGAATTTTCGAGCTCAATTTAAAAGCCTAGGCCATAGACTAACTCTTGGTCCCCAAGCACCTTATGACAAATCCCCTATAACTTAAAAGCTATAAGTATGAGAGCAGGGGTGAATTCTAATAACAATCAGGATCAAAATTGAAGCCTGAAAAGGCTTCGGACAACCGATCCTTGGCATTATAAATGCCTTGGTCGACCGAACCAGCCTAAAGTCAAACTATTGACTATGGCTTGGGCGACTGAACTGATTTTGTGTATATTGTTCACAGTCGATTGAACCTAAAAGTTCATTTTTTCCCCTGGCGACCGAACTTGTAGTTCAAAATAGGCTTGGGCGATCGAATTGTGACGTTCGGCAACCTAAACCATCAACCAGGCGCCTGAAACCACGAAGGTTGGGAAATCACCTTGACATTCAGCCAATTGAACTCACTTCAGCCACCTGAAGCTTGGAATAGGCTTGTGTCTGTTCGGGCGACCGACCCTATGGACCAGGCGACCGAACCTCTCGGGTTGGTTTACTTTTACCACGTTAAATTAGGGTTATTTTTAATCAACTTTCATTAAACTTTTCTAAAATGACCTTTGTGTCCCCCAACAGCTATAATTCATTGAATAGATATATACCCATTCATTTGGAGAGATTAAATGGGGATTAGCAATATAATTAGCAAAAAACTCTCTAAGATTTTCTTGAGCCCACATTGCATATTCTTCATATTTCCAAGCCAAAATTTTGATATTCTCTCATTTTATTCTTGCTAAATCCTTTTAAAACAAAGATTTATATTTTTCTTGTGCTCCTCTTGCAAACTAATTGCAAGTTAAGGTGAGTTTGATTCTTACTTGTGTGAGCTTACATATATTGTTCTTGAAACTTTTTACTCTCGTTGTCTTGCATTGTTTGATATTTTTCTTGGAGAGTAAAGATAGGGGTTTTCTCAATATATTTGATTGATAAATATTATTTAAGAATAACCCTCTTTAGCTTCTGAGTTTTGGCATCTTCATTGCCAAATTTGAAAGCTTGCTTGCACTATTTGATAAACTATTTTTTAGCAAGCTTGATCCCTAAATCTCTGTTGTGCTTAATATTTGAAAAATATTATTGTTGAGATTCTTACCTTGAGATTCAAAGTTCCTTTGATATTATATACTGATTATAATTTTTCTAAATCAAAGGTAGTCACTCTCACGTATACACACATTTATGTATATCTTGGGAGAGTTGAAATCTTGTTAGATATTATCTCACTTGAGCATATATTCTTATTATATGTGAGTGCATATTTGGATCATAATATTGTACAAATCTTCTTGTATTAGAAACACCTTTCATTGTACGCAAAATTTGTATTGATCGATTGAAATTCAGGCATGGCTTAAGGTGGGTCTTCTCCGCCCCTTTAAGGAGAGGTTGTAAAGGTTGAGGTCAGTCTTGGTAATTTGACCTAGTGTTGTTAACGGTGTCACTCCACCCTTTAGGTGAGCAATAGTGGTAATCCTCGGGCTTGAGAGCTGAGGTGGGGACGTAGGTAGTATTGGTCGAACCCCAATAACATATTTTGGGTCAACTTTAAATTTTTGCACTTAAATTTACGCACTTGAATGTTGTTATTTTAATTACTGTAAATGTTTCAGAAATACTAAGATTGCTTCAATTGCTTTACATTTTTGCTCAGTTTGATTTCTACTGAATTGGTTAATACTTAGAAAGACCCTAGGTTGGGAAATACTAATTGTGATTTGAATTTGACCTAAGAAAGTTTTAAATTTCTAATTCACCCCCTCCACCTCTTTGGAATACACCAATTCCAACAAAACCTACATCCCTAAGCTTACGTTTCATCCCGAGTCTTAAAGACCATCTTGAGACCAACAACAGGGATTGAACTTGATTAAACTAGGGGCAACAGTTAAACAAGAAATTTTTGGTGGTTTCACAGCAAAACAAGACTAAAGAAAAGAAGTGTCCCTTTATAAAACTAGGGCAGTCAGTAAAGGGAGAAAATCAACCATTCAGCCTAATAAATTAACATCAACATCATATGACTTTCGAATACTGGTATAAACTTTTTCCTTTGGAATGGCATGTGAACATGGCAAAACATCTATTTTGCGCATATGATTTTGGATTTAGTAAATTGATATCGCAAATGCATGATCATTCATCCTTTAAAAAAAAAACGGATAGTCAAAGAGGTATCCCTGCAAGGCTTAATCAAAATCTTTGATTTTTTTATTTATTTATTAAGGAAATGCAAGATGGGGTAGACTTCATGTTGAGTTTTAGAGGGACCAGCCCAAGCCCATTCACCTCAGATTGGAATTCAAGAATGTGGCAAGGATCAGAGATTGGGTTGTTGATTACTGGCACATCGGAAAAAGAGTTTCATACATGCATATCATGCAACATGCATCATTTTCATGCAGCATATATGCATTCATGCGTACATGTAGCAACATACATGCATCATTCAGTCATACTTGTCTTAGTGTATAGGCTCTACATATACTGTTCCACGCTTGTGCAAGCAATCTCTACTTTGTCTACATTGAAATTGGGGCAGCAAGCCCCCAAGTCCTACTCATGTCCTTTACTTTGAAGCTGGGGCAACTAACCCAAACCCAAATTGAGTCACCCGTTTTGAAATTAGGGTAGTTGACCCAGGTTTGAGTTGATTTGTTCACTCTGAAACTGGGGCAGTTAACCCAAGTCTGGGTTGATTTGTTCACTCTGAAACTAGGGCAGTTGACCCAGGTCTAGATTGATTTGTTCACTCTGAAACTGGGGCAGTTGACCCAGGTCTAGGTTGGTTTGTTCACTCTGAAATTGGGGCAATTGACCCGGGTCTAAAAATGATTTGTCTACTTTAAAATCGAGGCAGTTGACCTAGGTCCACCTTTGGTTTGTTCACTCTGAAACTGGGGCAATTGACCCGGGTCCAAAACTGATTTGTCTACTTTAAAATTGGAGGAGTTGACCTAGGTCTGAATTGGTATGTTTATTCTGAAATTAGGGCATTGGCCCTCAAAATCAAGTTATCCTTTCCAAATTGATGCGTCTACCCTAGAAACTGGGGCATTGGCCTTCTGGGCACAGACGATCCTTTTCCAAATATTGGAGGCATTAAGTCTCCAAAACTAAAAAAAAAAAAAAATGTCATCCAAGTTAATCCAAATTTCTATGATACTCGGGTTCACACCAGATACGAGTCGTCAATCATATACTATGGTACTCGGGTTCACAACTAGTGCGAGTCGTCACTTAATTGCTATGGTATTCGGGTCCATACCTGGTACGACTCATCAATCAAGTTGCTATGCTATTCAGATCCATACCTCGTACGAGTCTTCAATTCAGTTACTATGGTATTCAGGTTCACACCCGATATGAGTCATCAATCAATTGCTATGGTATGCAGTTTCACACTAGGTACGAGTTGTCAATCAGATACTATGGTATTCGGGTCCATACCCGGTATGAGTATTCAATTCAATTACTATGGTATTCGGGTTCACACCCGGTACGAGTCATTAATCAATTGCTATGGTACTCGGTTTCACACCTGGTACAAGTCGTCAATCAAATACTATGGTACTTGAGTTCACACCCGATATGAGTCGTCACTCAATTTCTATGGTACACAGGTTCACATTCGGTATGAGTCATCACTCAATTGCTATGGTACTCACGTTCACATCCAGTACGAGTCATCACTAAATTGCTATGGTACAAGGGTTCACACTCGGTATGAGTCATCACTCAATTGCTATGGTTCCTGGGTTCACACCTGGTACGAGTCATCAATCAATTGCTATGGTACACGGGTTCACACCCGGTGCGAGTCATCTTCCGTTGCTATGGTACCCGAGTTCACACCCAGTACAAGTCATCTTCCGTTTTTATGGTACTCAGGTTCACACTCGGTACAAGTCATCACTCAATTGCTATGGTACCCAGGTTCACACCTGGTATGAGTCGTCTTTTGTTGCTATGGCTCTCAGGTTCACATCTGGTACGAGTCATCACACAAATGCTATGTTACATGGGTTCACACTCGGTACGAGTCATCACTCAATTTCTATGGTACCCAGGTTCACACCCGGTACGAGTCATCTTCCGTTTCTAAGGCACTCGGGTTCACACCCCGTAGAAGTCATCACTCAATTGCTATCGTACCCGGGTTCACACCCGATACGAGTCATCTTCCGTTGCTATGGTACTCAAGTTCAAACCTGGTACGAGTCATCACCAATTACTATAGTACTCAGGTTCACACCCGGTACGAGTCATCAATCATTTGCTATGGTATTCGGGTTCACACCCAGTACGAGTCGTCAATCAATTGCAATGGTACTCTGGTTCACACTCGGTATGAGTCATCTATCCGTTGCTATGGTACTCGGGTTCACAGCCGGTACGAGTCTTCACTCAATTGCTATGGTACATGGGTTCACACTCAGTATAAGTCATCACTCAATTTCTATGGTACCCAGGTTCATGCCTGGTACAAGTCATCAATCACTTGTTATGGTACACAGGTTCAAACCCTGTACGAGTCATCTTCCGTTGCTATGGCACTTGGGTTCACACCTGGTACAAGTCATCACTTAATTGCTATGGTACGCGGGTTCACACCTGGTGCGAGTCATTTTTCGTTGCTATCATACTTGGTTTCACACCTGGTATGATTCATCACTCAATTGCTATGGTACCCGGGTTCACACCCGGTACGAGTCATCTTCCATTTCTATGGTACTCAAGTTCACACCCGATATAAGTCATCAATCAATTACTATGGTACTTGGGTTCACACCCGGTACGAGTCATCAATCATTTGCTATGGTACTCAAGTTCACAACCGGTACTAGTCGTCAATCAATTGCTATGGTACTCGGGTTCACACCTGGTACGAGTCGTCTATCTGGTGCTATGGTACTCGAGTTCACACTTGGTACGAGTCATCTATCAATTGCTATGGTACTCAGCTTCACACTCGATACAAGTAGTCAATCAGATACTAGTCCCCACACCCGGCGCAAGTTATCTTCTTCAAATTCTATTAACCTTTTCACAGTCCCCTTCACTTACTATTAACTAGAAAAACCACTAACTCCCTAGAGAATTGTGCAACATTCCCATTTTGCTTTGTTTGCCTCTTTCACATCCCTGATTGGTAGAAACCACACTTGATTTATCTAAAAGCCTTAAGTAATTGTGTGGCCTGATTAAAATTGGTGTCTTTTATCTTTATAGGCTTGTTGCTAAAGATAACATAGGAGAGCTCTTACTATTACCTTAAAGCAACAAGGCCTATAAAGAGGGGCAGTTGTAGACACCCCAATTTTAACCAAGTCGTTCTGGAAAAACTCTGCATAATAAAACTTGACTCTGAATCCCAAGAATTGGAGGACCCTTTTTGAAAAAACTCGATTAAGTCCTGAGTCTTTGAAATTGTGTACCGAATCTCGGATATCTTTAAACTGAGTCCAAGTTTTTTTTTTTTAAATGGATAGTCAAAGAGGTATCCCGCAAGGCTTGGTCAAAATCTCTGATTTTTTTATTTTTATTTTTATTGAGGAAATGCAAGATGGGGTAGACTTCATGTTGATTTTTAGAGGGACCAACCCAAGGGCATTGCTTCGAATTGGAATTTGAGAACATGGCCAGGATCAAAGATTAGGTTGTTGATTACCGGCGCGTCGAAAAAAGAATTTCATACATGCATATCATGCAACATGCATCATTTTCATGCAGCATACATGCATTCATGCATCCCAACATGCATACATGTAGCAACATACATACATGATTCAGTCATACTTGTTTTACTGTATAGGCTCTACATATACCATTCCACCCTTGTGCAAGCAATCTCTATTTTGTCTACTTTGAAACTGGGGCAGCAGGGCCCCAAGTCCTACTTATGTCCTTTACTTTGAAGCTGGGGCAACTAACCCAAACCCTAATTGAGTCACCCATTTTGAAACTAGGGCAGTTGACCCAGGTCTGAGTTGATTTGTTCACTCTAAAACTGCGGCAGTTGACCTAGGTCTGAGTTGATTTGTTCACTGTGAAATTGGGGCAGTTGACCTAGGTTTAGATTGGTTTGTTCACTCTGAAATTGAGGCAATTGACCTGGGTCCAAAACTGATTTGTCTATTTTAAAACTGGGGCAGTTGACCCAGGTTCGGGTTGGTTTGTTCACTCTGAAATTGGGGCCATTGACCTAGGTCCAAAACTGATTTGTCTACTTTAAAACTGGGGGAGTTGACCTAAGTCAGAATTGGTATGTTTATTTTAAAACTAGGGCATCTGCCCTCAAAATCAAGTTATCCTTTCCAAATTGATGCGTCTACCCTAGAAACTGAGGCATTAGCCTTTGGGGCACAAACGATCCTTGTCCAAATATTAGAGGTGTCAAGTCTCCAAATGTCAAAAAAAAAAAAAAAAAATTCATCCAAGTTATTCCAAATTGCTATAGTACTAGGGTTCACAACGGGTATGAGTCATTAATCAGATACTATGGTACTCGGGTTCACACCTAGTACGAGTCGTCACTCAATTGCTATGGTATTCGACTCTATACCTGGTACAAGTCATCAATCAAGTTGCTATGGTATTCAGGTCCATACCCGATACAAGTCTTCACTTCAGTTACTATGGTATTCGGGTTCACACCTAGTACGAGTCATCAATCAATTGCTATGGTATGTAGTTTCACACTCGGTAAGAGTTGTCAATCAGATACTATGGTATTCAGATCCATACCTGGTACGAGTCTTCAATTTAGTTACTATGGTATTCGGGCTCACACCCGGTACGAGTCATCAATCAATTGCTATGGTACGCAGTTTCACACCTTGTACGAGTTGTCATCACATACTATGGTACTCGGGTTCACACTCAGTACGAGTCGTCACTCAATTGCTATGGTACACAAGTTCACACTCGGTACGAGTCATCACTTAGTTGCTATGGTACCCGGGTTCACACCCGGTATGTGTTGTCACTCAATTGCTATGGCACACGGGTTCACACTCGATACGAGTCATCACTCAATTGCTATGGTACCCGGGTTCACACACGGTACGAGTCATCAATCAATTGCTATGGTACGGGGGTTCACACCTGGTACGAGTCATCTTCCATTGCTAAAATGCTCGAGTTCGCACCCGCTACGAGTCATCACTCAATTGCTATGGTACCCGAGTTCACACCCAATACAAGTCATCTTTCGTTGCTACGGTACTCGGGTTCACACCCAGTACGAGTCATCACTCAATTGCTATGGTACACGGGTTCACACTCGATACGAGTCATCACTCAATTGCAATAGTACCCGGGTTCACACCTGGTATGAGTCATCAATCAATTTTTATGGTACATGGGTTCACACCCGGTATAAGTCATCTTCCGTTGCTATGGTACTCGGGTTCACACTCGGTATGAATCATCACTCAATTACTATGGTACTTGGGTTCACACCTGGTATGAGTCATCAATCATTTGCTATGGCACACAGGTTCACACCCGGTACGAGTCGTCAATCATTTGCTATGGTACTCGGGTTCACACCTGGTACGAGTCATCTATTCGTTGTTGTGGTACTCGGGTTCACACCCAGTATGAGTTATCACTCGATTGCTATGGTACATAGGTTCACACTCGGTACGAGTCATCACTCAATTGCTATGGTACCCGAATTCACACCCGGTACGAGTCATCAATCAATTGCTATGGTATGCGGGTTCACACCCGGTACAAGTCATCTTTCATTGCTATGGTACTCGGGTTCACACCCAAAACGAGGCATCACTCAATTGCTATGGTACGTAGGTTCACATCTGGTACGAGTCATCTTCCATTGCTATCGTACTCTAATTCACACTCGGTACTAGTCATCACTCAATTGCTATGGTACCCGGGTTCACACCCGATACAAGTCATCTTCTATTGCTATAGTACCCAGGTTCACACCCGATACGAGTCATCAATCATTTACTATGGTACTCGAGTTCATATCTGGTACGAGTCATCAATCATTTGCTATGGTACTCAAGTTCACACCCGGTACGAGTCGTCAATCAATTGCTATGGTACTTGGGTTTATACCCGGTACAAGTCATATATCCGTTGCTATGGTACTCAGGTTCACATCTCGTACGAATCATCTATCAATTGCTATGGTATTAAGCTTCACACCTGAAACAAGTCGTCAATCAAATGCTAAGGTATCCAGGTCCCCACACCGGGCGCAAGTTATCTTCTTCAGATTCTATTAACCTTTTCATGGTCCCCTTCGCTAACTATTAACTAGAAAAACCACTAACCACTAACTCCCTAGAGAATTGTGCAACAATCCTATTTTGCCCTGTTTGCCTTTTTCACATCCCTGATTGGTAGAAACCACACTTGATTGATCTAAAAGGCTTAAGCAGTTGTGTGGTCTGGTTAAAATGTGTTTTTTTTTTTTATATATATCTTTATAGGCTTATTGCTAAAGACAACATATGAGAGCTCCTACTGTTACCTTAAAACAACAAGGCCAATAAGGAGGGGCAGCTGTAGACACCCAAATTTTAACTAAGTCGTTCTGAAAAAACCCGACATAATAAAAGTTTACTCTAAATCCCAAGAATTGGAGGACCCTTTTTGAAAAAAAAAACCCAGTTGAGTCTTGAGTCTTTGAAATTGTTTACTGAATCTCGGATATCTTTAAACTGAGTCCAGGTTAAAAAAAAATAAAAATGAGGCCAAGTGTTTTTGTTGAGTCGAGGGTATTTTTAATTAAGTTATGATTATTTCAAAATTTTTGATTTGAGTCCACTTGATTTTGATTTTAAGTTGAGTCGAGGCCCATTAATTTCAAAATTAATTTCTTAGGCCAAGTATTAAGTTATGAGTCCTTTTGATTAAGTTCCTTAAAATTCAAATTTGAGCCTGTTAGCCTATTAAGATGAAAGTTGAATTCTTCAAAATTTTTAATTTGAATCTATGAGTTTTTTTAAATTAAGTATGTCAAATTTCTGAGATGAGTTTTAGGTTGAGCATTTTAAGGTTAGGTTCTCTAATTTCAAATTCAGGTATTTTGTAAGTCTTGAGTTCGGGTTTTTCCAGTTATTCTTGGGGTGAGATTGGTCAGCTTTTATATGGGGGTCTAGGTCAAAATTTGAAAGCATATAGGTCATACATTTTATTAAAAAAGAAGGGACACGTGCCCAAAAGGTGTAGTACAAAGGAATGTTGCAAAAGAGTACACATGCAGGAAATAATACATACATTGGTTACAACTGAGCAAATATAGGGAAAGAAAAAAAGTACAAAGAATGGTTGCAGGGAATGAGGCATGGGGGTATATCAATATACATGAAAATACATACAAAATCACAAAAAATAAATAAAGGGAAATGAAAATTCAGACAGGTCCACTCTCTGGTTGCCAGCTGGAAGCATCTTCCAAGCATCCCGCACACAAAGAAAGACAGCAAGGCAATATGTTAACAGGAATTCGAAAACAAATAATAATAAAATAAAAATGAAGTCACATGTGCAATTTGCTAAAAAGAAATATTTCCTGCCATAGTTGTTGGAGGGGAATTCTATTGGCTAGGAGAAATTTGGGCGCCAAATCAACCCCTCAGACTCCCTATAAATTGGGAGAATTAGAAGTACAAAAACAGTGAGAAAGCATTGGAGAACCCCTGCAGAAATTGAGAGAGCACAATTAGAGAATTGGAGAGAGCATTCTGTCGAAATTAAGAGAAGGGAGAGGAAAGAAAAAAAAGAGCGAAAACTCTGCAAAAATTGCAAAAGAAGAGAAGCGGAGCAATTTAGAAACAGAAGTAGAGCAAATCAGAAATAGAAGCAGAACACACTTGGGGCGTACCACACACTAGACCAGACACCACATAGAAAGATGAGTGAGGGAAAAGGGGAATGTGCAAACAGATCTAAGTGTTGATAAAAAAAAGGAAGAGCTGAGAGTTAGGTTTTAGGGTTTCATTTTGCATGAAGAAGAAGGGAGAGAGAGTGTTCAAGGAGAGTTGAGAGAAGAGAGGGGACTTGCAAGCAGTGCAAGGGTTAATGAGCTTCAAAGAAAAGATGAGAGAAAGGGGAGACTTCAGGTGTTGAGCTCGGGTTTTAGAGAGGAGTCATAGAGAAGAAAGTTGCAAAAACCCTAGGGTTTCTGCGAATGATCAAGGAAGAAGGGAGAGAGAGAGAGAGAGAGAGAGAGAGAGAGAGAGAGAGAGAGAGAGAGTGTGTGTGTGTGTGTGTGTGTATTCGAGGGAGAAGTGAAAAATCGAAGTTTAAATATCCCAAGTCTCGAGACCGGTTCTTCCCCGAGCCGGTTTGGTCCACTAAACCGATCTTGGACCGATTGTTACTTTGTTTCTTTTGTATTTTATTATTTTAACGGTTTAAAAGTTCACAAATTCACCCAAAAAAAATTCACAAAAAAATCAGAAAAAATACAGAAAATTCATAAAGTTTAGGAGAAAATTCTAAACAAATATTTTCGACTTGATTTTCACTATTTTTCTTTAATTATCTTTTTTTTATTTAAAAATTTTGGAAAATAGGGAAAAAAATTTTAAAAATTCAAAAAAATTACAAAAAAAATATAAAAAATATTTTTGAGATTGGAATTTTGTCTTTGCAAAAATTTTCATCCCTAAATGAGTTCCCAAACCTCCCAAAACTGTATTCTCATACTTAGAAAAATCTTATTAAATTTCAAAATTTTGGGAGTGTATTTTGTAAAGTATTCTATCGATTTTCATTTCCAGATGATTTTAACAAAAGGATGTGGACTTTTAAGTCTTACGTTCCCTAGTTCTAAAAGAATATTATTATTATTATTATTATTATTATTATTATTATTTGTTTATTTGTTTGCATTTTATAAATTCACCAAGAGAGTAAAATAAAAAGGTGTCTAAATTTAATTAGGGGATAATTTTCAATTAATTAGATACCGTTCGTAGAACAGACGTATAAGAGGTACTAATACTTTCCCCCTCATATAACCGAACTCCCGATCCCTACTTTGGATACACAGACTGATTTTACCCACAATTGGGTAATAATTATGTGTTCTAACCATACTCCAAAATGTTAATGGCGACTCCATCACCCTCCATTTTTCATGAAAATTAAAACACACATTTTTACTTTGCCCACCCTGGAACGCCCTTCGCTCAGCGGGGACGTCGCGACAGGGGAAGAATTTTTTGACCTAAGATTATGTGCACAAATACAAATACAAATATATATATAGGTTTGGTAATGTGCATACTCCTTTGTGATATTGGACACTACAGAGTCAAAAAGTCAAAGAAAAAAAAAACCTTAAAATTTGATTCCTTTTCCTCTACATAATTTTGGACACAAAGCAACAAATGAAAATAAACATGAAATACATCTAAAAGACATAGAGAGACCAGGGGCAGTCTTGACGATCCACTACTAGAGTAAAACGCTCAAGAAGAGTTGTTCAATGTTGATGATTTATTCAATACTATGGATCCTAGTCACATGTGCTGTGCATCTAAGCATTGGGATGCAATTTGAGCTATGATACTGAATAATCAATGGACTCTTAGCATAGTCAATTGCACACTAGAAAACCATCAAATTTTTCATTCTAGTTGTAGATTTCAGATGTGAAATTGCTTGGGTGTCTTGATAACATGGAAACTATTACAAGTCATTGAAAATAAGCATGAAATATGACAAAGAGAAATAGAGAGACTAGAGGGCAAGCTTGACGATTCGCCACTTAAGTAAAACGCTGAGGAAGAGTTTTTCAATGTTGATGATTTATTCAATACTAGGGATCCTAGTCACTTGTGCAACTCAGCATTGTGATGTAATTTGAGCTATGATGCTAAACAATCAACGAACTCACAGCATAGTCAATTGCAGATAAGAAAACCATTAGATTTTTCATTCCAGTTGCAAATTACAGATGTGAAATTGTTTGGGTGTCTTGATAATATGGATCAAGAAGCATCATCATGCATGGATTATTATTTAGATTTCTTAAAACCAAGCTGGCCAGAAGAATACGACTACATGTTGGATGAGCCAGGAACACTTGATTTGAGATTACCAGATCTTCTGTAAATTGGTTGAAGAGACAGAATCCACATTCATTCCTATGTGTATACAAGATACACGCAAACTAACCTTCTATTCACATAGAAATGAATGTGCATTCTAACTCTTCAACTAATTTACAGAAGATCTGGTAATCTCAAATTAAGGGTTCCTGGCTCATCCAACATATAGTCGTACTCTTTTGGCTAGCTTGGTTTTAAGAAATCCAAACAATAATCCATGCATGATGATGCTTCCTGATCCATGTTATCAAGATACCCAAGCAATTTCACATCTGTAATCTCCAACTGAAATGAAAAATCCAACGATTTTCTGATATGCAATTGACTATGCTACAAGTTCGTTGATTGTTTAGCATCATAGCTCAAATTACATCCCAATGTTGAGTTGCACAGGTGACTAGGATTTATGGTATTGAATAAATCATCAACATTGAAAAACTCTTCCTCAACATAATCCCATAGAAAATCTAGTCCACCAATATTAAAACCCATGCCCACAGCCCTGTCCTTGGCTTCTAGCTCAACTGAAGTCATTTGTGAGCTTGTAGATGGTATTGCATGAACTTGTGATTCACCGATCCCATCTTCAAGCTTGTTCTTCAGCAAAACAAAATTTACTTTTGAATTCTCAGTGGCTAATATGTCTGACAAGCATATCATATTAGAACCATAGCTTGATGTAGTTGCTTAGAAAGTATTATCCTTCACTGAAACATTATTTGAAAGATTTAGCCGGACTACAGGACTGTACATGGCCCTTGCAGCCTTGTCATACGTCATCACAGCTTCGAGTGATGTTGGGAATGCACCAAGGCAAAGTCCTCCTGTTTGGCTCTTGAATCTCTACGACCCACTTACCCCATGTCCTTTGCCTTACACCTCTATAACTACAATGTGAGTTCTCCAATCCACCCTTACCTCTCATGCATCCCTTTTTTGACCCTTTAGCGGGAACTTTGCGGACTGTCTTTCCCTCATCATTAGAAAAATCAAGTTGATTGTTGTACTCCTTCCACTCTGCAATTGTCTCAGCTACAGATAAAGATCCATCCCGCCTGGAGCATAACCTCTTCTTCCTGGAGCAATTGAAGAAAGCCATATTAGAGTGTGGATAGTTGTGACCCATTTTCACAATTATGTTTCAATGTTAACAGAAAATAAATCAAAGTTCTTGGCAATTTGTTTTCCAGGTCTCGTACGAGAAATTTAGACTTGTTGAAGGGCTCTCGTCCTTTTGATGAACTTGCAATTCTCCTCCAAGGGAAGGCATTTATTATTTATCCTTCCAAGTGTCAAATTCAAGTGAGCAGTTTTCTCTCAGGATTGATTGTTCAAGTACCAGTATCAGCAACTTCTTTCAATTCTAATATTATTGTTCTTATTATTGTTGATGCGCACTGACTAGAAGAAAACAGTGATATATTGATGGCAATTAATTCTGAGCATCTTCAGCAATTTATGAGTTATTATTTGTCACCATCGGATAAACCACAGGTATTGTACTTCAATTTATTGTAAACCAGATTGGTATATTCTTTGGTTGTAGGAAGGCATTTCCACATCCCAAGTATCTTGTGAAGTTCTATTCATAAAAATGCTGTTTTATGGAAATTGCAGCGTTTAATAGATTTTAAAATATATATAAATCTCATCATAAATCCAGACTCAAAAAAAAAAAAAAGGTTCAAGAACATCTCACCGAGCAAGCAAAATATAAAACACGAACCGTACAATAAAATAAAATTAAAAAAAAAGGTGAAAAAAATCATACAACCTTTGAACAATATTGTCCGGCATCGGCGACATGGGAAACACTAAACGTCTGATCAGTCAAGAGGCGGCCTCACAGTTTGTGCTAGGGTTTCGACTGTTGAGGCATACCTTTTTGACTCTTTTCAACGAAATTTAAATTTCCCGACACGTCGACGGCAGCGGCTTAGCGCAGCGCAGCTACGTAGAGGGCAGAGGGCAGAGGGCAGAGGCAGAGGGGAGTTGCCGAGTTGGGACTGAGAGTCTAAGAGTCCGAGAGTCTGAGAGAGTGAGACAGTGAGGGGAGTCGGCAGTCGGGACTGAGAGTCGGCTTCACTGAAGAAGCCGTGTAGGATGTGTCAAATGTGAACTTCAAAAGAAACCCTAGTGCCATATTCATATATATCGAGGGACTGGATCCAGCGTGGCGCAACTTGGACTAACTTATTGTATGGTCCAATCATAATTAAGTAACGGTATTAATTTATATAAATAATTTAAATTAAAATTGGTTTTTCGATTTCTCCCTTAGGTTATACTTTGGAAATCGAAGACACTGGAAATTTATACTTTATAAAACCAAAACCAAAACCAAAACCAAATACCGAAAAAATAAACCACTTATGCATTTTGATTTCAATTTTTTGATAATTTTTGTATACCCCTATTTTTAGGGTTTGAGCTCCTATCTTTCCCTCTTTATTTTTCATGCACGAAAATATTTATCACTATTTGTGATGCAATTTTTTTAAAATTTTTTTGGTTATTAACTGGAGGTACTTGTTTGCTTGGTAAAGTATCATTTTCCCTATGTTTAATTTGCGATGATACCTACAGGGCACGAATTTGAATTTACAATTTTACAAGGGAATTGGATATTCATTTTGTTATATATATATATATATATATATATAGTTTTATTTAGGGCTTTCATTTCACAAGCTTGTCCATGAGTAATTTAATTTCATGAGTAATTTATAATTTTTCGATAATTTTATTTTACAAGGGCTTTCATTTCAGTTTTACTACGAGAAGGATAATATTTTCTTTCATAGTGAGCATTTTTGTGGTTTAAATTTTAATGAGAATGAACATGAAAAGTAGGAAATTTTTTTCAAAATCGTATATATTTACACCTTCCCCTCCTTGGGGCACATTTCGTTCTGGCTTCGGGACGTTGCAACAAATATATCATTAAAATATGCCTAAAAAGACATTGTATTAGATTTATCATTCATTCATATGACGATAAATAGATTTATTATTGATGTTTTTTTATTTTTATTTTCTGCACTAGTTTAATTTCCTTTTACACTGTGTGAGATCATTCAAACATTTTTGTTGTGTACACGTCGGCATTGACATTATTTTTTTTCTCTTTTTTGCAAATAATGTATATAAAACTTTAGAGTTCAAATATAAATCTCTATGGTTGTATTGTATTTTTATAATTATAATAGAAACTTAAAGCTTATTGATCATGAAAAACATTTGAACAATTTTGGAATGTTTCAAGTAAAATAAAATGTGGCTACAAATACTAAATCAATACCCATGAGGATGCAGAGCAAAATGGAGAGAATTCCATGAATATCTATTACATATTGAAAATTTACAAAATTATATTTTGTGACAATTTAAAACATTTTAATAACGTTATTTTTTGTAATCAATTACTCATCAACCTATTATTTTCAATAATTTATTGAGCCAAAAACGCTCACCTCCCGGAGTTTTAGCAAAAGAAAAATATTTCCTGAGATTTCAAAAATATCACAAACCTCTAATGAGGTTTTAAAAATGTCACAGACCTCTCCTAAGTTTTCCTAAAAATACACAGACATTTCTTGAAAAAAACTTAACATTTTACAAAATACAAGAAGAGGTTAGTGTCTTTTTAATAAATCTCAAGGTTCATAAGATTTTTAAAACTGAGGTTTCTAAAATTTTTGAAATTCCAGGGAATGTTAATATCATTTGCCCTAATTTATTTCACGTGGGACCAAATGATTTTTATAACTACTTGAATCATCTTCCCAGAATGACTAGAACTGAAATTACCAAATTTTTGCTGCATCCATCTGGTTATTGTTGATTTAACCATTATATTATTTATGGCAACCAAGGAATTGAATTTAAAGCAATTTCAGCACACACTATTTTTTGAATGCTCTCCAATATTTTTTATTGCTAAAAAGGAAAAAAAAAATTAAAAACTTGTCGCAGTCCATGGTAAGATTTCAAAAGTTTCTATTTTTTAATGCAATCATAGAAAACATCAGAAAAGGAAAATGAAATTCAGATCAGCAATGAACTTGAATATTAGGAATGAAAGGATAATTTAACAATAATAAATTAAAAGTATATTTAATCTATTATTGTCTCAAGTTCAAATCTTGAAAGCACGTGAAGAAATATGAAAGGAGATGTGCTACCCTCCACTGTATGGCATAAACTCAACAACTGAAAAAGGTGAAATGAAGGCACAAGTCTTTTTAACATAAACAAAAAAGAGAATTGAGGCACACAAATTCCATAGTGTCACATTCTTCAACATGTATAACTCTTGAATGCAAAACGAGTAAGTGTTGTTAATACGATCAAACACTATGTTCACAAGTACAAAAAATCAAATGAAAAATATGTTAGACGAAAAAGTAGGTGGATTGATCACCTTCTTCAATATGTGTAAGTCTTGAATGGAAATGGGTAAGTATTTTCTGACCTAATACATATATATATATATAATAGGGAAGAAGAAACAAGAGCACAACAAATTTACAGGTTTGGCAGTGTGCAAACTCCTTTGTGCTATTGGGCACCAGAGAGTGCAAAGTCTGAGAAAAAAAAAACTTAAAATTGGATTCCTTTTCCCCGACATAATTTTGGACACAGCAAGAAATGAAAATAAGCATGAAATATGGCAGAGAGAAATAGAGAGACCACCACTGGAGTCAAGCGCACAAATTATATTATCAATGGAAGCTTGCATTTTATAGCTTCCATTGCCAATCAAATGTCTATCCAGAGTGAAACCACTTTGTACTGCACATACATATCACCCTGACACCAGATATAAATAAAAGACTTGCTTAATTCCATATTATTTTTTCTTTAAGCCCTGGGGAGGCTGATGCCCGTGCACAATGCCACAAGGGAGCAGCCTGAACCTACACCACCCTTAACCACATCCCCCAAAAACAAAACATCAAGGAATGGAAAGAAAAAATTCAAAACTTCCTCTCCTCCCATTGGGTTTAGTGCACAAGGCCCAGTTCAACTTCACAAGGATTTAACATAGCCATCTACTGCACAGAATTTGAAGAGGTGATCATTCAGAAAAATTACTCATGTCTAAAGAATGGGTGAAAAACAGCCTACCTGTTAACAATCATCTCCCCTGCCCAACAAGTAGGGCCCCCACTTGTTGCTATATCAAGTCTACTGAATATGAAAATTTGCTTGGTTCAGAAAACATAAAACAAAGAGAATATAGAATTGATTACAACTTGGTATTATCCTCAAAACATTAGAAACAAAAAACGAGACCAAAAGGAAACACCTTTGAAAGCTTCACAGAACACAAAACCCATGAGGGAAAACTTAATATTGCATTTTTATGTCAAGGCAATGCACCTACTTGGTTACACGTATTTGTAACCTGAATTCTGCATGAGTCTACCAAAAGAAATTTTACAACCACCAAAAGTGAGATGACAAAAACAATTACAAGTCATTGCCTCTCGATGCTGAGTTGCACAGGTGACTAGGATCCATAGTATTGAATAAATCATCAACACTGAACAACTCTTCCTCAACGTAATCCAACAGAAAATCCAGTCCACCAATATCAAAATACATGCCCAGCCCTGTCCTTGGCTTCTAGCTCAACTGAAGTCATTTGTGAGCTAGTAGATGACATTGCATAAACTTGTGATTCACCGATCCCATCTTCAAGCTTGTTCTTCAATGAAACAAGATTTACTTTTGAATCCTCAGTGACTGATATGTCTGACGAGTTGCATGCCATATGTAGTTGCCGAGTAAGTATTGTTCTTCACTGAAGCATTATTTGAAAGATTTAGCCAGGCTACAGGACCGTACATGGCCCTTGCAGCCTTGTCATACGCAATCATAGCTTCGAGTGATGTTGGGAATGTACCAAGCCAAAGTCTTCTATCCCTGTTTGGCTCTCGAATCTCTGTGACCCACTGACCCCATGTCCTCTGCCTTACACCTCTGCAACTACAATGTGAGTTCTCCAATCCACCCTTACCTCATGCATCCCTTTTTTTACCCATTAGCAGGAACTCTGCGGACTGCCCTTCCCTCATCATTAGAAGAATCAAGTTGATTGTTGTACTCCTTCCACTCTGCAATTGTCTCATCTACAGATAAAGATCCATCCCGCCTGACCCGTGACCTCTTCTTCTCGGAGCAGTTGAAGAAAGCCATGTTAGAATGTGGATAGTTGTGACCCATATTCACAATTATGCTTCAATGTTTTGAAATATTGATACCACAAAGTAACCACCTTTTAGAGAACATATAAAATTTTAGCAAAAAATAAATCAAAGTTCTTCACACTGCTTTAAATTCAATCAGGATATAACACTCCTAACCAATGTCATTTGACAATGAACTCAGAAAGACTCTACTATTGTTAAACACACAAAAAATACACCTACACTATTTTTAAAAAGACAAACAACAGATGCACGTTTTCACATGATTTTGGAAGGATGTGTATTATGGGTAGGAAGTGACACCTTCTCTAGTATGTCCACCTCTTAAATCCCAACATCTCCTATTAGGTTTCACAGGGTTTCTCTCTGTCTCATGTACCCAAAAAGAGATGGTCAAGTGACTCATCTGGTGATTTATCCATCTTTCAGTCTATTTGGGAAGTATAAAAAATTAAGGCTAGCAAAAGTTAATTCAATTTCTTTTCTTCCTCAGGAAAGTCACTGCAAGGGAATAGTTGTATCAGTGCAAGCAGTCGCACAGGCACTAAGAATAATACTAGGACTACTTCATATATTGGTTGTTTTGGTCTAAAAATTGAAACTCGTTTTTTAGTTCTATTTCCTATTCGCTTTTCCTTCTTCTTTTTTTTCTGAAAAAGAAGACTATGGAGAGGAGGAGGAGGAAGAATAAAAAAAAAAAAAAAGTACCCCATCTCATTCTCATCACATCATTTTTTCTCCACTCTTAATCATCTAAACAAGTTTTCTGAAAAAAAAAAAAAAAGAAAACTTGTAAAAATAAACTCATTGCATCATAAAACCATTCGATTGCGCATATATACATAAAAAATAAAATAAACTGATAGCAGAAGACAGTGAATTATGATGCAGAATAAACAGGAAAAATGCATACAAGGGTCCCTTCATCCAATTTTTTACATGTACATACATATATGCTATATTTTATGAATGTATGAGATGGTTTCTTGCTATCTTGTATTTCAGAAAGTAGTGAGTGACCAAGAACCAGGGATCAAGCACAAGAGCCCATCACAGTATTATAAATTGACACTTTTCTTGTCATTTTACTTTTTAGTTTTTTTTTTTTTTTTTTTTTTTTATATTTTCTAATCTACATGAATGATTTCTAAATGTGACAAGTTTAATTTCTATAAGTTTCTTTAGAGTTCCAGATTTTATTTTATACATTTCTGATATATCTAATGACATTCTAGCCAATGAGTGGGAGGGAGTGAAAGCAATTTTTTAAAGAATAGAAATGGAGGAGAAAGGAGGGTGTGGTTACCCTCTAATCTACATGAATGTTTTATTAATTAAAGTGCATGAGAAAATAAGAGATGATCGTTCTTGCACTCTCTAACACCTCCCCCCAAAAATAGAGTTTAGATTCGATAGACACACACAATATGAATAGAAATGACTCAAAAGGCTTTATATATATAAAGAGAACTAGAAAAAGATCCCCTCCGTCCCTAAGCACTGAGCAGAGCTCGGGGTGCTAATGATGACTCTGCAATCTGCTCAATAAGACCCAAACAAGAACACAATAAGAGAACTCGCACGAAGATCACCCTAACCTCACTCTCTGCCATGGTTGCTGAGACCACCACCTTCCCCATAGACATCACCAACATGCGTCTTCAGCTCCACGGCCAGAACTCCCTCTCCTCCTCTCCCCGGCCCTCCGACGCCTCTACTTTCCGAGTGGTCTCCAACATTGTTCGCAACGAAGGGCCTGTCGCCGGTGATTCTCCGACATCTCTTCTACATGCCAATTTGAATCATTGACTACGAGCACTTGAGGCACACTGTGGGGCAGAGTGACCGTCCTCTTTCTCTCTCTAGCAAGGCACTTGTTGGAGAATCTCTGGCGTCATCATGCAAATTTTGCGGAGCCAATAGGAGAAAACAACCTTTCAAAGATTCCTCGTGACCCAACAATGAAAGGAAAGATGTGCACTAGTCTCATTGGCTCACAAATCAACATAAAAATATATTGGTTGAGAGCTTTATTGGCCTCCTTATAACAAGTCATACGTATTCCTGTTAAGAGATATGAGTCTAAGTGAAAGCTTGCACCAAGAAAGGAACCTTAGCCTTCCAAACAACTTGATATAGAGCAAAAGGACAAGGGATTGCGGGTCTTGAAAGATGAAAAAAGAAAGATCTAGAAGAAAAGGAACCCAATGAATCCCCTAGACAACTGGCCCAAACCTGAGCATATGAGGAATGAATGAATCCAACACACTCAACAAAGAATGGAGGTAGTGGCTAGCCCTGCTGATCTTGTTAAGGTTAGGATGCAAGCAGATGGTCGTATGGTGAGCCAAGGTCTTCAACCCAAGTACACACTTTGAACAAGATTATACATACAGGACTTGGAGGACTGTGGAAAGGTGTTTTCCTAAATGTCCAATGAGCTGTTTTAGTGAACATGGTCTCAGCCTGCTATGATTATGCAAAACATATCGTTATCCAGAAACAGATTGCTGGTGATAACATTTACGCTCACACCATAGCCTATATAATGTCTGGTCTTTCAGCAACTGCTTTGAGTTGTCCAGCTGATGTAGTTAAGACAAGAATGATGAATCAAGCAGCGGGTGAGGAAGCTAAGCTTATGTATAAGAACTCTAACGACTGTCTGGTGAAAACTTTGAGATTTGAAGGATTAAGAGCACTGTGGAAGGGGTTCTTCCCTACATGGGCAAGGCTTGGTCCTTGGCAATTTGTTTTCTGGGTCTCGTTAGACTTGTTGCAGGGCTCTCGTCCTTTTGATGAACTTGCAATTCTCCTTCAAGGGAAGGCATTTATTATTTATCCTTACAAGTCTCAAATTCAAGTGAGCAGTTTTCTCTCAGGATTGATTGTTCAAGTACAAGTATCAGCAACTTCTTTCAATTCTAATATTATTGTTCTTATTATTGTTGATGCGTACTGACTAGAAGAAAACAGTGATATATTGATGGCAATTAATTCTGAGCATCTTCAGCAATTTATGAGTTATTATTTGTCACCATCGGATAAACCACAGGTATTGTACTTCAATTTATTGTAAACCAGATTGGTATATTCTTTGGTTGTAGGAAGGCATTTCCACATCCCAAGTATCTTGTGAAGTTCTATTCATAAAAATGCTGTTTTATGGAAATTGCAGCGTTTAATAGATTTTAAAATACATCTCACCGAGCAAACAAAATATAAAACACGAACCGTACAATAAAAATTAAAAGAAAAAAAAAGGTGAAAAAAATCATACAACCTTTGAACAATTTTGTCCGGCGTCGGCGACATGGGAAACACGAAACGTCTGATCAGTCAAGAGGCGGCCTCACAGTTTGTGCTAGGGTTTCGACTGTCGCAGCTTATTCACCGAGGTATGTCTACACTTCGACAGAGGTAAATCTTGTGAGATCTGAGAGCTTTCATGTCGTCTGGAGTTCTTGCGAAGTGGGATATTTATAACCTTTTTCCAGATATATTTCCGGGCGTCTAAATATATGTGACGTGGCGCTTCAGAATCCGTACGATTGGACACGGGGCACTGGAAAGCTTCCACAGCCACACGATCCCCGCCCATCGCCTTCTTGATGCCCAAGAATTCCCGTTGAGGCATACCTTTTTAACTCTTTTCAACGAAATTTCCACGGCAGCGGCTTAGCGCAGCGCAGCTACGCAGAGGGCAGAGGCAGAGGAGAGTGAGTTTTTTCCACTTTTATCCCTTTATTTTTTAAATATATTAAATAATACCTTTTGGGATGAAATAATCCTGAAGTAATCTCGCTACTCCAAGTAGCGAAATTTTCACATGTCATTTCCATAAAAGAATTTATTTAATATATTTTTTAAAAAAAATGATAAATCAGGAAATAAATTATTCTGCGTAATAAATTTGAAAAAAATTTATTAAACAGAATAATTTATTTCCCAATTTATCATTTTTAAAAATATATATATTAAAAGAATTTATTGTATAATAAATTAAAAATTTAAACTTTATTTTAAATTACCAATTTTAATTATACCTAAAATTAATATATATATATATATATATATATATATATATATGCACTGACAGTTTGTTAAAAGGACAGAAAATATAACGTTCAAAAATATTATTTATTTTTAAAAAATATTTAAAAATAATAATATATATTTAGGGTTTAAAATTTAAATTATGAATATGATTTTTATGTATTTGTACAAAAAATAAATATTTTTTTTATAATTTTACCCAAATTTAAATTTGACTCTCGAATTCAAATTCCCAAATATAATCTTTTATTTTAATTATTAACTGATTTTCTATGATCAATGAATAGAAAAAAATCAAAGTAAAAAGTTGATTCTTTTTAAGAGACAAAAAAAGAAAAAGAAAAAGTGTGTTGGCTTTTTTGAGGTTAAATATTCTTAAGTCAAAGATTTGTGTAATTAATGTATTTATTTATGGATTTTAATTATGTGGGATACTCTTTCTAAGACTACTTCTTAGGTGTTTTCACTTATTGTTTTGTTCAATTAATAAAAAAAAATGAGAGAATATTAAGATATGATAATTATGTATACATTTATTATTCAAAGTAAAGATGGATTATCTTTATTATAAGAGATGAGAAAAAAAAATATTAAAGACTCGCTTAGTTGTGGAAGATATTTTTTATTTTCTAATATTTAAAATTTTAAAAAGTTATAAAAATTTAGTTTTTTTTAAAAAATATTTTGAATATACGTATAAAAAAGGTATAAAATTGGGTGTAAATACCCAAAAAATATAATAAATAAAAAAAATAGATTTTTGGCTGAGAAAGGAGAAAAATCGACAACGATTTTCTGGAGAGGAAAGAAAACCGGTGACGGTTTTGGGGATTTGTCGCGGGACGGTAAATAAAAACCATTTCAAATTCTAAATAATTCTCTTTACATTTTATTAATTTATTATTTATTAAATATAATTCCGCCTAATTATCAACAAGACATTCAAACTAAGATCATTTGTTAGCAACTTTTAAAAATTAAATTGTGGTATCCAAAATAATATGTGAATCACTTTAATTTAAAATTTTAAACAGAAGATAGTATTTTTGAGATTTAGTGAAAAATATAAAAATATATATTTTAAAATTTTGAGATTTGTTCAAAAAAAAATATTTATCTTTATATTTAATATAAAAATATATATTTTTAAAAAATTATTCTGCGTAATAAATCGGGAAATAATTTATTAAGTAGAATAATTTATTTCCCAATTTATCATTTTTTTAAAAATATATTAAATAATATTTTTTTATGAAAATGACATGTCACAAATCTCGCTATTTCAAGTAGCGAGATTACGTCAGGGTTATTTCGGGAAATATTTTCTCAGAAAATGTATTATTTAATATATTTAAAAAAAAGGGATAAAATGGTAAAAAACTCGAGGGGAGTTGCCGAGTTGGGACCGAGAGTCTAAGAGTCTGAGAGACAGTGAGGGGATTCGGGAGTTGGGACTGAGAGTCGGCTTCACTAAAGAAGCCATGTAGGATCTGGATTTGTCAAGTGTCAAACGTGAACTTCAAAAGACGAGTTTTTTCCCAATTTGTCATTTTTTTAAAAAAAATATATTAAATAATATCTTTCTTGGGAAAATAATTCTCGGAATAACTCTGACGTAATCTTAGCGAGATTTGCCACGTGTCATTTCGGAAATTATTTTCTCAAAAAAAATTATTTAAAATGATAAATCAGGAAATAAATTCTCTTGTGTAATAAATAGGAAAATAAATTCTTTTAATATATATATTTTTTAAAAATGATAAATCGGGAAATAAATCTCCTGCGTAATAAATTGGGAAATAAAACAAAATTTAATTCTTTTTCTTATTACTTTTATAACAATAAATTTTTGAAAAAAAAAATTCCTATTTAATTATATCTATTTTTTCAATTTAATATATTTTTGAAATTTTTTTTTACTTAAAAGTATTGTTTTGTTCACTAGATTTAAAGATTATTTATTTAGTTTATCTTATATCAATATACAAAATGTATACACGATACCCATTTCTCTATTTGGTTCATAACAAAAATAAAATTTCTATATAAGATTCTCATGAGTTGCATGAAATTAAAATTTACATATTTTGTAAGTATTATCACATGTGAGCATAAAGATAAGAGTGTCACATTTTTTAAAATTTTATATTCCTCAAAATATAAAAATTGTCATCATATATGACTTTCTAATCACCAATTAAATGTAAAAATAAATATCATGAAGACTTTAAAAAAAATTAATGGTCTGTTTAGCTATGGAAAATATTTTTAATATTTATTTTTAGTTTAAAAAATATTTAAAAAATAGCTAATTTTTCATTTTTTAGAAATTTTTTCTAAAATAAATTAATAGTATAAAAAAATTGACACTATTTTCTTGTAGAAATAGTTCTATTTTTATTTTTTATTTTTTAAATAATTAAAAATGACGTTCTTTATTTTTAAAAATTCATATAGAAAAAGATAACAAATAATTTTTACTGTTTTTTAGATTTCTAACTCTTGTTTTGTTAATTAAGACTTGATAGCATGCACTCATATATTAAATTTTGATTTGTGAATTCAAATCCAAAATTAGTGATCAAATATATTAATATGACAATTTATATATAATATATATTACATAAATTTTAAAATAATATTAATATTATGATATCATTATTAATATTTTTATTATATATAATAATATTATAGCATATAAAAATTTATAGAAAGAATTTATTTCCCGATTTATTACGCAGAAGAATTTATTACCTAAAAGATTTATTTCCTGATTTATCATTTTTTAAAAATATATATTAAAAGAATTTATTTCCCTATTTATTACACAGAAAAATTTATTTCTTGATTTATCATTTTTAAAAAATATATATTAAATAATATTTTTTTTTGAAAAATACTTCTCGAAATGACACGTAACAAATCTTGCTACTTGAAGTAGCGAGATTACGTCAGGGTTATTTTGGGAATTATTTTCCCAAGAAAGGTATTATTTAATATATTTTTTTAAAAAAAAGACAAATTGGGAAAAAACTCTTCAAAAGACACCCTCGTCCCAGATTTCAAAGTATTTTCGGTATTATCATTATTTTAGTCTGTTTGAAAAAAAAAATTCAGTTTAATGTTTAGAATCAAAGTGCAAAATTTAAAGAGAGACGCATGACAACAAATATTATAATTATTTTACTTAGTTATTATATTTCAAAATTCACTTTAAAAAAATAATCATATTGCACATGACACTTGAAAAAATATAAAAACTTTGTTAATGTTTTCCTATTGTTTAATTACTTATATATATCATTTCACAAAATAATTTACCCTATCATAATTGTATTAATATATAGGATAGACATAGGTATATATATATATATAATTAGGTTATTTTATTCTAACCAAACAATAGTTTTTCTTTCTTATTCAAACAATAATATTTAGACATTTTAAATATATTTTTTAACCTAATTTTGGTTTAATTTACTTTCTAAATATAGTATATAAATTTACTTCTTTTATAAATATTTTGCACAAAATGATTTACACTATTCATAATTCTATATAGGTGTTATGTCACGCACTTATATATACAATTTTATTTTTTGTAGGTCTTTACTATTTCCTAAAGGTCGATCTCTAAATGGCAGGAAGCTTGAACAGTGTTCGGTAAGGGTACTGTTGTATATGAGGGGGAATTATCACCGCAGTAGAAGTTGTTAATTTAGTACTAAACCGGTTCGACCAATTCAAATTGGCCATAGGTGTAAATTAAATAAATTGTATTCGATGATATACTAATATTTGCATATTGATCCAAATCAATATGCATTGTGGATGTGTCACACCCCAAACCCAAAAATGGGACCCGGGGGTGAATTTAAATAACCTAACCTGTCTCTGTATTAATTAAAACATGCATGATACATCATACAAAGAGGGTCTGACCCCGTGGGGTACACAGATGCCCTATATAAATACATACAAACATTCATACTCATCGACATACGCAGCGGAAAACGGTCTTTTATACATAACCAGTATCATACCAGAGTCTATACTAATTAGGACATACATTCCTATAATATAAAACATACCCAAGTGCCAACAAAACTATCTTGACAACCTGGATACAAAAACTCGTACCTAGAAGGTACTAGTAGTAGCTACGACACCCTTGTTTCCAAATGCTAGGATGCTACTTACTGCTACCTGAAGGCCCTGAAAAATATTGTACGTACATTCGGGGTGAGACACCTCTCAGTAAGGAAGAAAGCAGTTTATATCAGTGTGTGGCATACCAATGTCATTTTACATGCTGCATAACACTATACATAAAATATAGTTTGAAACAATTCCTACAGTTTCATATAAATACATACAGTTCCAGTATTTTCAGAAAACCATTCCAGTTCATACGATACCCAATATACATACATACATACAAACATACGATCAGTGTCGTCACAGTAGTTTGCAACTACACCAGATCACCTCGTCTCACAACAATTACATTGCTGCATACGCAACTACACTGCGACGATCAAGGCCCAATGGTGAATCCATTGCATCATACGCAACTACACAAGGTCACCTAATCTCACAGTGATTACATTTCTACACATGCAACTACGAAGATCTACGACTCAGGCCTAATAGTGAATCCATTGCTACATACGCAACTACACAAGGTCACCTAGCCTCACCTCGATTACATTGCCACGTGTCAAACTACGATGCGACGACCTAGGCCCACTGTGAATCCATTGCTTCATACGATGTAGCATATAGCTCACACCACTTCGGTGACTAACCAGAATTAGACTGGTGATATTTCATACCCTCGGATATAGAGCCCGTCACTCTCGGCGTACGGTAATTAGCCACCACTAGCCGATTTCACAAAACCTGGAATCATTTTGAAACTCACGTCCCTATACATTTTAGTGTACGGTAATTAGCCGCCACATAACTGTTTTACAAATACTTGGAACAGATACATACATTCATACATACCACACTTATTTGGTTTTCGTCAAATCATATCAATTACAATTTCAAGTATACAGTTTATGCAAATATGGATTACGGTCACCTCAATAATATAGTTTAAACAAAACCAACAGTTTTCCAAATAAGTTAGAGATGATACCCGAAATCCCCAATTTTCCTAAAAACTGTAACCCAAAAATCCCACAGTTTTACCCGATAGATTTCCTCAAATAAGTAGCCAAAACATACATACAATCGTAACCTACAGGATTACCGATCCTGATTTCAAAAATGGACTGATATAAATAGAATCCCCTTACCTTAACCCGAATTCAAACTACGAACTCTACGTTCCTCAAAACTACGAACCGAGACTCCAAAACCTAAAAACCATAGTACAAAACATTCTTACAATCCATACTACTACACGTATACTGAATCAGAAATGAAAACCGAGCCTTACCTCCATTTTAGCCTGAAACCCGAAATCTTTCGAAACGAGATTTCGATCCAGTAGAAACGTAGAGAATCTTTCACTAATCCTCGCAGTGTTGTTGGATTCACAAATCCGGCAACGAACGGCAAAGAAAACTAGAGAGAGAGAGAGAGAGAGAGAGAGAGAGAGAGAGAGAGAGAGAGAGAGGATTTCCAAAACTTAACAATGAAGTAAACTCAAAATATCCTTTTAAAGACCTTTGACCCGAGGGATTTCATCGACGAAGTGGTGTCCTCGTCGACGAGATCTTCAGGGATTTCGTCGATGAGGCAGCAATTTCGTCGACGAACCCTGATATTTAAATTTCCCTGAATCCCTCGGGTTTTTCTCGTCGACAAGGCTTTGAATTTTGTTGACAAGAAGTCTTCTACCTTTGTCGATGAAATATGGCCTCGTCGACGAAGTGTACAGAACTCCATTTTTTTCCTCTTTTAGGCAATAAACCCGTTTATCACGGTTCGGGTTCTTACAATCTCCCCTCTTTACAAAAATTTCGTCCTCGAAATTCGCAATCTTTCATTACGAATACATTCATACTACTACATACATACCTACCCTGAGGTGAAACGGTGACTATCCATACGAAGTCCCTCTACGATACATACATACATGCTCTAGAGAATACGTCGACCATTTATACGCAGCCCCGTTACGATATATACATACATTCCCTCACTTATGGCGAAGAAATACCGTGGTCACATACATACACGGTCTCAGGAGTTTACAATACAACATGACTCTCCCAGAGACTAACCACTAAATACAATATGGTAATAGAGGTTCATATACATACATACATACATACATACTCGTACCACCCTGTTATCCAAATACTACTCAAATAACTGTGAATACTTCCGGCGTATTTCCGTCTCTTGTTCCCAAGAAGCTTCCTTAAACTCGTGGTTTTGCCACAATACCTTTACTAACAGTATTTCTTTGGTACGAAGCTTCTGAACTTTATGGTCCTGAACCTGAATAGGTATCTCCTCATACGCTAAAGTATCCTTAAGTCCCAAAGACTCGTAACTGATAACATGCGACGAATCCAACACGTATCTCCTCAACATGGATACGTGAAATACATCATGGACCCTCGAGAGTGCTGGAGGTAATGCAACTCTATAGGCTACCGGACCCACTCGCTCAAGTACCTCGAATGGTCTGATATACCTTGGGCTCAACTTGCCCTTCCTTCCGAATCTCATCACTCCCTTCATAGGAGCGATTCTAAGAAATACCTTACCCCCCACCTCAAACTCCAACTCACGGCGGCGAACATCCGCGTAACTCTTCTGCCGACTATGAGCCTATCTAATCCTCTCCCGGATCAAACCTACCTTCTCAGATGCCTGCTACACGAGTTTAGGTCCTAAAACTTGACGTTCACCGACCTCATCCCAATATAAAGGAGATCAACACCTCCGACCATACAAAGCCTCGAACGGTGCCATCCCTATACTAGCCGGAAGCTATTGTTATAGGCAAACTCCACTAGTGGTAGAAACTGAATCCAACTACCACCGAAGTCCAATACACAAGCCCGTAACATATTTTCCAAGATTTGTATCGTTCTTTCCGACTGTCCATCAATCTGGGGGTAGAACGCTATACTGAAAGTAAGCTCCATCCCCAATGCTTCCTGCAAGCTCTTCCAAAATCGAGACGTAAACCTCGGATCCTAATCTGAAACAATGGATACCGGTACCCCATGCATTCTCACAATCTCATACACGTACATATCAGCTAGCCTACTCAAAGGATAGCTAACCTTCATCGGTATAAAGTGAGTAGATTTCATCAACCTGTCCACAATAACCCAAATAGAATTCTGCCCGTGAAGCGCTGGCGGCAATCTGGTAACAAAGTCCATGGAAATATGTTCCCATTTCCATACCGGGATAGGCAAAGGCTGCAATGGCCTTGCCTGTAAGAACCCGAACCGTGATAAATGGGTTTATTGCGTAAAAAAGGAAAAAATGGAGTTCTGCAGACTTCGTCGACGAGGCCATATTTCGTCGACGAAGGTAGAAGACTTCTTGTCGACGAAATTCAGAGCCTCGTTGATGAGAAAAAGCTGAGGGGTTCAGGGAAATTTAAATATCAGGGTTCGTCAACGAAATCGCTGCCTTGTCGACGAAATCCCTAAAGACCTCGTCGAAGAGGACACCACTTCGTCGACGAAATCCCCCAAGTCAAAGGTCTTTAAAAGGATATTTTGAGTTTACTTCATTGTTAAGTTTTGGAAATCCTCTATCTCTCTCTCTCTAGGATTGAAGCTCTCTCTCTCTCTCTCTCTCTCTCTCTCCTTGATTTCTTCACCGTTTGTCACTTGAATCACAAATCCAAAGATACTGCGAGGATCAGTGAAGGATTCTTTACATTTCTACTGGATCGGAATCTCGTTTTGAAGGATTTCGGGTTTCGGGCCAAAATCGAGGTAAGGTTTGGTTTTCATTTCTAATTCACTATATGTGTAGTAATACGATTTGTAAGTATGTTATGTATTGTGGTTTGTAGGTTTTGGAGTCTCGGTTTGTAGTTTTGAGAACCGTAGAGTTCGTAGTTGGAATTCGGGTTAAGGTAAGGGGATTCTGTTTATATCAGTCCATTTTCGAAATCGGGATTGGTAAGCTTGTAGGCTACGATCGTATGTATGTTTTGACTACTTATTTGGGAAATCTATCAGGTAAAAATGCGGGATTTTCGGGTTACAATTTTTTGAAAAATTTGGGGATTTTGGGTATCATCTCTATTTTGTTTGGAAAACCATTGGATGCGTTAAAACTGTATTATTGAGGTGACCGTAATCCGTATTTGCATAAACTGTATACTTAAAATTGTAAATGATATGAATTGCTGTAAACCAAATAAGTGTGGCATGTATGGATGTATGTATTTGTTCCAGGTATTTGTAAAATAGCTATGTGGCGGCTAATTACTGTATGCTAAAATGTATAGGGACATGAGTTCCAAAATGATTCCAGGTTTTGTGATATCGGCTAGGGGCGGCTAATTACCATATACCGAGAGTGGCCGACTCTATATCTGGGGTGTGAAATATCACTAGTATGATTCGGCTGGTCACCGAAGGTATGATTTACACCGTATGTAGCAATGGATTCATAGTGGGCCTAGGTCGTCGCAGTGTAGTTTGACATGTGGCAATGTAATCGGGGTGAGACTAGGTGACCTTGTGTAGTTGCGTATGTAGCCATGGATTCACTATTGCGCCTGAGTCGTAGATCTTCGTAGTGGCATGTGTAGAAATGTAATCGCTGTAAGACTAGGTGACCTTGTGTAGTTGCGTATGAAGCAATGGATTCACCATTGGGCCTTGATTGTCCCAGCGTAGTTGCGTATGTAGCAATGTAATCGCTGTGAGACGAGGTGACCTGGAACTAGTGTGACAACATTGACCATATGTATATATGTATATATGTATGTATGTTGGGTATCGTATGAACTGGAATGGTTTTCTGAAAAATACTAGAACTGTATGTATTTGTTTGAAATTGTACGAATTGTTTCAAACTATATCGTATGTATAGTGTTATGAAGTATGTAAAATGACACTGGTATGCTACACACTGATATAAACTGTTTTCTTCCTTACTGAGAGGTGTCTCACCCCGAATGTACATACAATATTTTTTTGAGGGCCTTCAGGTAGCGGTAAGTAGCATCCTAGCGTCAGGAAGCAAGGGTGTCATAGCTACTGCTAGTACCTTCTAGGTACGGGTTTTGGTATCCAGGTTGTCAGGATAGTTTTGTAGACACCTGGGGTATGTTTTGTAATATGGGAATGTATATCCTAGATTGTATAATATAGACTCTAGTATGGTATCATTTATGTATAAAGACCGTTTTCCGCTGCATATATTGGATGAGTATGGATGTATGTATGTATGTATGTGGGCATCCGTTCACCCCACGGGGTCGGACTCCCTTTGGTATTGTATCATGTATGGTTTTAATTGATACAGAGACAGGTTAGGTTACTTTATTCACACCTGGGACCCAGTTCTGGGTTCGGGGCGTGACACTGCTGGCCTCTGATGTTCAGCTTTCACCTGCTGACATGTCAGACACTGCTCCACAAACCGGGCAATATCCCTCTTCATACCACTCCACCAGAAGGACTCGCGCAAATCTCGATACATCTTCTTACTACCCGGATGTACCGTATACAAAGAACGATGCGCTTTTTCCAGAATCGTCCTTCTGATCTCATTGTCATTTGGAACACACATCCTAGTGCCAAATCTCAACACACCTCTGTCAGAGATGTTAAAGTCCGCAGCCAAACCCTGCTGCACTTTCTCTACAATCTCAGCTAACTCCGCATCATTAGCCTACGCAGCTTTAATACGCTCAAACAAGGTTGGTTGGATCACCAAGCTAGCAATGAAAGCCTGATGATCACCAGACACCAACTCTATGCCAAGGCTTTCCAGATCTCGTCTGACATGATGCTGAGCTACAACTACAGTTACTACTGCATGCTCTGACTTCCGACTTAACGCATCTGCTACCACATTAGCCTTTCCTAGGTGATAATTGATCGTGCAATCGTAGTTCTTAATCAACTCTAGCCACCGCCTCTGCCTTATATTCAGCTCCTTCTACGTGAAAAAGTACTTAAAGCTTTTGTGGTTAGTGAAAATCTCACACTGAACACCGTATAGGTAGTGTCGTTAGATCTTCAACGCATATATTACTGCAACCAATTCTAGATCGTGCATATGATAATTCTTCTCATACTCTTTAAGTTGCCGAGAAGCGTACGCCACCACCTTACCCTATTGCATAAGCACACATCCCAAACCTTTTAGAGACACGTCGCTATAAATCACAAAGTCCCCATCCCCCGAAGGAATGGTCAACACTGGAGCAGTAACCAGCTGGTGCTTCAACTCGAGAAAGCACTGCTCGCAATCACTAGTCCAGTCAAACTTCACCCCCTTCTTAGTCAATCGTGTCAGAGGTCCAGACAATTTAGAGAAACCCTCTATGAACCGACGATAGTAACCCGCCAATCCCAGAAAACTCTGAACCTCCTGCACACTCTTCGGTCTAGCCTGGTCGACCACAACTTCAATCTTACTGGGATCAAAGGAAATACCTCCCTTAGACACCACATAGCCTAAGAACACGACTTGATTAAACTAGAACTCACACTTCTTCAGCTTAGCATACAGCTTCTTCTTTTGCAGAATCTGTAATACTAACCTCAAATGTTCCACATGCTCTTCCGTACTCCTCGAGTTTACCAGAATGTCGTTAATGAATACCACTACAAATTGATCTAGGTACTTATGGAAAACCCTATTCATCAGATCCATGAACACCGTCGGAGCATTTGTCAACCCAAAAGGCATGACCAAAAACTCGTAGTGGCCATATCTGGTTTGGAAAGCAGTCTTCGCTACATCTTCTGCTCTAACCCTCACCTGATGATATCATGACTGCAAGTCAATCTTTGAAAAGACCTGCGTTCCTTGCAACTGGTCAAAAAGATCATCTATACGAGGCAAAGGGTAATGGTTCTTCAAGTCACTTTGTTGATCTCACGGTAATCAATGCACATATGCATCGATCCGTCTTTCTTCTTCACAAATAATACTAGAGCTCCCCAAGGTGAAACACTAGGTTGAATGAATCCCCTATCCTGTAATTCCTGCAACTGCTCCTTCAACTCCCGAAGTTCTGTTGGAGCCATCTGGTACGGAGCTTTAGAGATTGGTGCCTTGCCAGGCAGCAACTCAAATGTAAACTCCACCTCACGATCCGGAGGTAAACCAAGTAAGTCGTCTGGAAACACATCTGGGAACTCGTTGACCACCTGAATGTCCTCGAGTCTCAAATCATCCCATGGCGGTTCTTTCACACAACCTAGGTACCCCTAACAACCATCCAAGAGTAACCTCCTTGCCTGTAAAGCTGATAAAATATGTGGCGTAGAATGCACACACGATTCGGCAAACTCAAACTCCTACTTCCCCGGAGGTCTGAACACTACCACCATCTTCTGACAATCAATCACTGCATAGCTGGAAAACAACCAATCCATTCCCAGTATGACATCAAAACCTGACATGTCATATACTACAAGATTCGCCGGTAACAGTCTCTCCTGAATCACAACTAGGCAGTTTCCTAACATCTTACTACAAATCGTTATACTCCCAGTCGGCGTAGTTACAGGCTTACAGCCAAACGTTCCTCCAAAAGTTGGGTTTCAAACCCACACAATCTCACAAATCTAGCAGATATGAATAAATGGGTTGCCTATGAATCAAATAACACAACAACTTTATTCAAAAGCAATAACATGGTACTTGTCACCACGTTCCCAGCGTGTTCCGCATCTGCTGGAGTAAGTGAATATACTCTCACCGGAGCCGTGGTTGCCTAGTAATTCACTTGAGGCACCTAGTTACTTCCACTGCTTTGACTCGGTGTAGGCATAATCCTCCTCGGTTCCTGACAGCTCTTCACCATGTGGCCTGACTTGCCACAATTGAAGCAAACACCCCAGAATGGCTGACACTCGCCCTTATGCCATTTACGGCACTTAGCACACGGTGCTGAGGATGGATCCCCCTGAAAGTTCAGCCACTCGGTGTTCTGTCGATAACTAGAGCTGTAGTTCTTCTTCTTCTTCCATGGACCTTGCCAAGGACCACTCTGAGGACCAGAAGGTACTAGCCTCTTCCTTTGAACCTGCACTACCTCATCTCCCCGAAGGTCGGTCTCAACTATGGTGGCTTTATCCACCAGGACAGAGAATTCACGGATCTGTAGCATCCCTACAAGACGACGGATGTCTTTCCTTAGACCTTTCTCAAACCTCCGAGCCTTCTCATGCTCATTCGGAACCAAGTACGGCGTAGATCGAGATAGCTCGATAAATCTGGCAGCATACTTCTGCACCGTCAAAGTACCCTATGTTAGGCCTGAAAACTCATTGACCTTCGCATCCTGAGTGGAGATCGGAAAGTATCTATTGAAGAATGCCTCCTTGAAACGGCCCCATGTCATACTAGATGGACCAGCTCTCTGCCTCTCCAATAGGCTCACTGCCATCCACCATCGCCTTTCCTCCCCAGTTAACTAGAAGGTAATGTACAAAACCTTCTGCTTCTTAGTGCAGTGGAGGACTTTCAAAATCCTTTCGGTCTTCTCAACCTAGTCCTCTGCCACTATCAGATCAGGTCCTCCTGCAAATGTCGACAGGTGCATGTGTGTGAACCTCTCAATGGTACACCCCGCATCAGTAGGAGAGCTCTCGCGTTTCCTAACACTCCACCCAATCTCTCGGATCACCTGTCTCGCCAAACCACGAGACACAGAAGGAGACTCATCGTTTGCCGTCTCCTCGGAGCCACTCTCCAAGTTATTATCCTTGGGCTCCATACTGAAAACAAAATAGGAATCGGTTAGAATTCCTATATCGTACACAGTTAACACAATCATAGACCTAATCATGTCAACTATTACTCTCACAGGTCTCAGCCTATCCCGTCACACCGAAACGAAAGTCATCAATGGTCTATCCTGCCTTTACTGGAATCATCATCCCAGGAAACATATGGAATACTGCCGACAAATCCTGGTCTAGCAACAGAACAACACTCAACCAATACTACCCCTTTCCTACATCCTATACTCTGGTATGTACACATCAATACTCCTAACCAAGTCTACAAGACCTAACAACTTGGTTTGCTCTAATACCAAGCTGTCACACCCCAAACCCAGAAATGGGACCCGGGGGTGAATTTAAATAACCTAACCTGTCTCTGTATCAATTAAAATATGCATGATACATCATACAAAGAGGGTCTGACCCCGTGGGGGTACACAAATGCCCTATATACATACATACAAACACCCATACTCATCGACATACGTAGCGAAAAACGGTCTTTTATACATAACCAGTATCATACTAGAGTCTATACTAATTAGGACATACATTCCCATAATACAAAACATACCCAGGTGCCAACAAAACTATCCTGACAACCTGGATACCAAAACTCGTGCCTAGAAGGTACTAGTAGTAGCTACGACACCCTTGTTTCCAAATGCTAGGATGCTACTTACTGCTACTTGAAGGCCCTGAAAAATATTGTATGTACATTCGGGGTGAGACACCTCTCAGTAAGGAAGAAAGCAGTTTATATCAGTGTGTGGCATACCAGTGTCATTTTACATGCTTCATAACACTATACATACAATACAGTTTGAAACAATTCGTACAGTTTCATACAAATACATACAGTTCCAGTATTTTTAGAAAACCATTCTAGTTCATACGATACCCAACATACATACATACATACATACATACATATCGTTAGTGTCGTCACACTAGTTCGCAACTACACCAGGTCACGTCGTCTCACAGCGATTACATTGCTACATATGCAACTACGCTGCGACGATCAAGGTCCAATGGTGAATTCATTGCATCATACGCAACTACACAAGGTCACCTAGTCTCACAGTGATTACATTTCTACACATGCAACTACGAAGATCTACGACTCAGGACCAATAGTGAATCCATTGCTACATACGCAACTACACAAGGTCACCTAGTTTCACCCCGATTACATTGCCATGTGTCAAACTACGCGGCGATGACCTAGGCCCACTGTGAATCCATTGCTTCATACGATGTAGCATATAGCTCACACCACTTCGGTGACCAACCAAAATTAGACTGGTGATATTTCACACCCTCGGATATAGAGCCAGTCACTCTCGGCGTACGGTAATTAGCCGCCACTAGCCGATTTCACAAAACCTGGAATCATTTTGGAACTCACGTCCCTATACATTTCAGCGTACGATAATTAGCCGCCACATAACTATTTTACAAATACCTGGAACAGATACATACATTCATACATACCACACTTATTTGGTTTACGGAAAATCATATCAATTACAATTTCAAGTATACAGTTTATGCAAATATGGATTACGGTCACCTCAATAATACAGTTTAAACAAAACCAACAGTTTTCCAAACAAGTTAGAGATGATACCCGAAATCCCCAATTTTCCCGAAAATTGTAACCCAAAAATCTCGCATTTTTACCCGATAGATTTCTCCAAATAAGTAGTCAAAACATACATACGATCGTAGCTTACAGGCTTATCGATCCTGATTTCGAAAATGGACTGATATAAATAGAATCCCCTTACCTTAACCCGAATTCCAACTACGAACTCTGCGTTCCTCAAAACTACAAACCAAGACTCCAAAACCTACAAACCATAGTACAAAACATTCTTATAATCTGTACTACTACACATATATTGAATCAGAAATGAAAACCGACCTTACCTCGATTTTAGCCCGAAAGCTGAAATCCTTCGAAATGAGATTCTGATCCGGTAGAAACGTAGAGAATCCTTTTCTGATCCTTGTAGTATCATTGGATTCATGGATTCGGCAACGAACGACAAAGAAAACTAGAGGGAGAGAGAGTGGAAGGAGAGTTCTAAAGAGAGAGAGAGAGGATTTCCAAAACTTAACAATGAAGTAAACTCAAAATATCCTTTTAAAGACCTTTGACTTGGGGGATTTCGTCGACAAGGCAGCAATTTCATCGACGAACCTAGATATTTAAGTTTCCCTGAACCCCTCGACTTTTTCTCGTCGACGAGGCTCTGAATTTCATCGACGAGAAGTCTTCTACCTTCGTCGATGAAATATGGCCTCGTCGACGAAGTCTGCAAAACTCCATTTTTTTCCTCTTTTACACAATAAACCCGTTTATCACGGTTCGGGTTCTTACAAGATGACCATAAGATACCCTATGCGAGGGTTCAATGATATAGTCCTCTATGAGGTTGTTCCCGCAACTGATGATTATGGTATGCGCATTGTGTTAGATGCACATTGTGTAGGTTCGACATATTTAACTGTGCAGTTATATGTCAAAATCATTCCTCACATGGGTGTTGCCGCGAATAGGCAGACTGGGACGTCTACCGAGCAAGTGGTTGAAGTGGAGGAAGACGCCCAATGAACATGTCATTATGATATGACTGCAGAAGAAGGTATTGAACCATACACGAGTGCGGAGGTTGGTGGGATGCCTGTTATGGATTTCAACGAATGTTCGAGATCGTCGTTTGAGCTGCTGACGTATGAAAGACCTGTTCTTCACACTGATGATCAAGAAGGTTGCAAAGAAGTTCCGACAGAAGGTCCATGATCGTTGTTCGCTATTGCGAACAACGTGTTAGACGAGGGGATGAACATTACGAACGATGTTAATTTACAAGATGACACGTATGAGCAAGAAACAGGTGAAGGGTTAAATGAGTTCCCCGATGATGTGAACCCAACTCCCCGTGAAACAAATGATGCCCCGCACGACACCCAGTTTATGGACGAACCTCCAATGTACGGTCAAATTGATGTAGATGCTGCAGATTTGTCTTAACACCCCAAACCCTCCAAGTGGGGCTCAAGATGTTATAAGACTAATCAGGTGTCTCTGATACCATACACACAGTAGAACTAATTAAACAACCTCAAACAGAATACCAGAGTTCTATATTCATATATATACAAACCCATAAAAGAGTATAACCAAATCCTCCATGTTACATAACAAGGAAAATTTAACATAAAACTTTACATAAACCTGTTCTTTTAACCACTCACAACTAAACCTCGTCCCAGAGCTTTCTAAGTTCGATTATCTGAAGGATCTGAAAAATAATAAATCATCGGGGTGAGACACGTCTCAGTAAGGAAGAAAAAGCTATAATGGTGTGTGGCAGAAAGTTAACATAAATATAGAATAGATATTAATTTGTGTTTCACTATCAACAGCAGATGAGATAACGCATCATTAACAACATCACTGACATCTGATTTCATACACACTTACATAATTATTTTTACTCATAATTCTTGAGAATAGGGAAGACTACCCGCCCATACAAGTAACTTCCCTTTGCCCTAGTACTAATACCAGGGCACTCACCTTACTCAGTAAGCCCTTAGGTTATGTATCCAGGCAAAGTCTCTAAGAATAGGGAAGCTTACCCACCTATATAAGTAGCTTCCCTCTGCTCTGGTACCAACATAAAATTACTAGGGCACTCGCCTTTCTCAGCAAGCCCTTGGTGGAGAATTTTACTTTACCATAAATACTTATGTAATTAAATTTACACACATCCAATGCTAATCATTCATAGAGATCCACATGTATACGCATATCATAACCAATCCACATAGGATATACACATTCTTCATTCACACCCACATAGGGTCCATATCCACATAGTATACAACGTCCAAACTAGACTCACATCCACACAGGAATACCGTCCACATAGGACTATCAACCACACAGGTTACTATACAAGTTTCTCAACCACACAGGTTACAAATTCACACACACAATCCCATTCATAGTAAATTGGTAAAACAAACTCCTCATTCCACTACCAATGTTTTACCCCATTAATATAAACGCCCATATAATGACCTCCTTATACCACTGTCAACATTATATGACAATTATATCAGGTACGATATAACGACCTTCTCATACCACTGCCAACGTTATATCGCAATTTACATGAACCGTAGAACAATACACATCCATTGCATAACCAATCATCCAAGCACATCAACACATTTACTACAGTATTCACAAACAATACTCATAGTTGAACAGTATTCACAACCAAATGGAATTTACAACCCAAACAGTAGCCACAAGCGAAACGTAATCGTAATCAAGCAGTACTCGCAACCATCCAATTATGAAAGGTATTTTCATACCACAAGGTTTTTCCCAAATACAATATACATAATTAAAATAATTTTTGATCCAAAAGTATACCCATTCAAAAATTTATACCTAAATATATATAATTTTATATACTCAAATTTAATTGGTTTAAAAATTAATTAAAAAGTTGTTATAACATTTTCCCCTTACATGCTCATCGAAATTCCGCTTCAAATCGAATAGGAAACGAGACCTTGTATTCCAAAAATCTCAACTTACTCAAATCTCAAACAATACTCATTTAATGCTTCATAGGTTCCATATACTTCAATTTAATAATAAAACTTTAAAATATCTCACTTACCCTGATTTTGGGATGGTGCCAAAAAATCTCAAATCAACAATCTGCTCTGGTAGCTTTGCAGGGAATGATCCCACGAACCTCGTGGTGGTTCCGGATCATCAAAATAAACCTTAATGGAGCAGAAATAGAAAGGGAAAAAAAAAAAAGAACCGTAGGTTTTTCGGAGAGGAAGAAAAGGAAGTTTTCATTTCCTTGAGAAATGCTTGCAGAACTTTCTTTATACCCACCTTTGCACAGAAAATCGTAGCCGGTTTCCCCAAGCCTTCAGAAAACCATCGACAGTTTTTTCTTTAACTAGCCCAAATTTACCATTTACTAGTTATCGTCTCACAGTAAATTTATAAAATCGTCATCGGTTTTCTGTCCTTAGAAAAATTTCATTGGTTTTCTCCTAAACCAGCCAAAAATCCATTTTTTTTTTCCCAAATTTTCTTTTTATTTCCCTTTATTCCTTTCTTTTTATATTTATAATTTCTAGATTCAGGATATTACATTTGTCACATGAAGAGGAGTTTCCTATACGAGTGACTTGTTGGGATGAATCGTTTGAACTGAGTAGGGGGATACTATTCGGGTTGAAGGATCAGTTGATAGCAGTAGTGTGAATATATCACGCTCGAACCCACCATGACTTCCACGTTGTGCAGTCTACCCTAGTGTTATAGGTTGCTGGGTGTAAAAAGTTTGATTACGAATGGAGAGTGCGTACAATGTATTGGATGAAACACTAATTATTCGAAATCACCCAATATGGTGGTTCGCACACGTGTTTGAATGAACTTCTCTCACAGGACCAAAACTAAATCACATCATCCCTCATTGCTAGGAAGATAGTGAATATGATCAGGGGAGATGCATTGACATTAATCGCCACATTGAAAGAGTTCATAAATAGTCGTTTCGGCTATTCGATCTCATATAAGAAGGTCTAGTTGGGAAAATAGAAGACAATTGCCTAAGTATTCGGCAATTGGGAGATGTCCTATCAAACTTTATCGAAGTGAATGGAAACGATGTGTGCGTACAATCCTGTTACCGTAGTCAAGTGGAGGTGAACTCCTATTCCAAGTTGTGAGAACATCGTAACATTTGTTTTTGTATTTTGGTCGTTTGCAGTGTCTATTCAGGATTTTTGTCATTGCCCTCCCATTATTTGTGTGGACAGAACACACCTGTACGGTAAGTACAAAGGTAAACTCCCAATTGTGACGTGTTCGAATGCAAATAGGCAAATATTTCCTCTTGCATTTGCTATTATCCAAGAGGAAACCCTATACACATGGAACTGGTTTCTGTGTTGTCTTCGTTCCATTACCGAAAGGGATGACATTTGCCTTATATCAGATCAACATCCAAGAATTCTCGTTGCTGTGCAACGCAATCCTGATTGGCAACCACCATGTGCCCACCATTGATTCTGCCTTCGACACGTGGTCAACAACTTCAATACGAAAGTACAGAGTGTCAATCTTAAGTGTATAACTGAGCGAACGGGAAGGGAGCATCAGGTAAGAAATTTTGACAAGTTGATAGAGAGGATATTCGATGATAGTCGAGAACTAGCAAAGGCATTTTTTAATCTGATCCATCCTCATATGTGGACTCAGTGCCACGATGGTGGACGAAGGTATAGGAACATGACCACTAACCTTGTGGAATGTTTCAATGCCATCCCTAAAGGCGCTCATAGCCTCCAAATAACGGTCCTTGTGCAACAAATATTTTATCACGTTGCACATTATTTCAATAGCTGACGGGAGGTTGCTCGTAATGCAATAGCTGGAGGAAATGCAGTCACTCCGCATATCCTGCTAGCGATGGAAAGAAGGAGGATGAAGGAGATCAGACATCCAGTCACGGTGTCCAACCGGTCTAAAGGTAGTTTCAGCATCACAACCACGCAATTGGGGCCATATAAAGGAAACAACATCCAAACTTTGAGCATTCAGGGTAGACGCGAATGCTCATGTGGGAAGTGGTAAGATTTACACTTTCCTTGCTCCCACTTTCTTGCTACATATGCAAAGACATGACTGAACGTTATCTAGTATGTTGAGTCATGTTGGAGCACTGCCGAGCACTATGCGACATATGCTGCAGATTTTCATCCGATTATGCACGAGGTGTATTGGCCACCATCCTCATTGTCGACTTTGCAGGCAAATCTGATATATGCTCGATATAAAGGTCGACTTAGGAGCTCATGCGTACATAATGAGATGGATGCAAGAGAAGCTAGGAAGAAGAGCACATGCTGCACATGTCATCAAGAAGGACATAACCGCACAAGGTGTCCTAGAAAGACGCAACCAGGGGATGTAGCTAGCCCTTTGCATTGACTTATGATGCATTTATAGGACTTTTACTACCCATCATGTTCATTTTTGTATTTACAATATTTCACTGGTGCCTTTTGCAAGATCGATCTAAGGCCGAGTGATCGCAGCGTGTTAACGATGGGCGATGATCACTAGTTGAGCTGAACGTGGGCGGATGGTCACGTCGACCCCTTTTTTTGTCGAGGGGGCACGCAGTTTGCCGAGCACTGGTTGGAGGCAGATGGCCGCATCGTTCGATGGATAGATGATATGGGGTTCTACGGTATATATAGGATTTCCCATATCCAGTTGGATTAGCATCTCGTGATAGCTTTGGTGGAGCAATGGAGACTAGAGACGCACACGTTCCACCTACCACACGAGAAGGCGATCGTCACACTCTAATATGTTGCAGTTTTGTTCGGGCTACCGATTGATGGGGGGGCCCGTCATTGGCCATACTTTTAGACCAGTAGAGGGACCTACAGACCGTTAGGGATGATTCGCACTACATATTATGTGTGAGCATTTGTTAGGGGTCATGCCACCAGACAGCGAGTTGGTTGGTGCACGTATTCATATGGGGCTCCTCGAGGGGGATATGTTTCGCCAGCTCCAGGTAGATGTAGATGTGCAGACTATAGTGTGTCACGCACGAGCCCACTTATTGCGCTTGATATGTGGGGTGTTATTTTACGACGTTTGGGGGAGTTATGCGCATGTGATGTTCCTTCCACTCCTCTTGGACCTGGGAGAGATTACCTCTTATAGTTGGGGGTCCACGACTTTGGCGTGGTTTTACAGGGAGATGTGCTGTGCCGCTCACCTGACGAAGACACAGATCGCTAGCCCACTCCGCTTATTACAGGTTTGGGCCTGGGAGAGATTTTCGTCCTTAGCTCCCATGTGGCAAGGTTTCTTGTAAATTCAGAGGGGTCAGGAAAGTCATCCGGTTGACCCTCTCCCACTTACATACCGGTTAGTACCAACATCATTTATTATAGCATTCGTGCTATAAGTACTACGAATACTAATTCATAGCACTTACTAATTGTTACATTAAAAAACTTAGGTTTCATTTTGTATAGATGGAGGGACGACTTGAGGGCGCCGTTAATTGCACAACACACATTGCTCTGGTACAAATTTGAGTCGGACATGCACCGAGAGCATGAGGTATAGTCCGATTAAAGTGTATCACATAATAGTCTTTTTCTACCAAATACGTATAGTTCACTTACTTTTTACTTATATTTAAGTGCAGTTCCTATGGAGGCCCTACATGACTGAGATTCTAGCAGACCTACCTCGCGATTATGCAGTTGGGAGTGACCTGTGGGTAGCTCAAGTGCCACTCATATACTTTCATATTATCGAGTGGTATTTCCCTGACTGAGTTATGTGACAATTCAGCTATCGAAAGGGCATTCCCAACCACTTCTTGACGTCGGGGTTAGATGTGCTTGGGGAGAGCCTCCATGGCATGGATGGATGCGGTCGAGGGGTCATGTACTGGGTAACTACATTTAGGGTATACGTGACTACGTGGGACCATCGACGAGAGTACATCCTACCTAGAGTGGCAGAGGACGGTTCGATTCGTCTGGATAACCCATACTTTACCTAATATAGGTCCATCACACAATGCTTCTTTGATAGGACTAATATTGTATATCTGAGCCTCGTAATAAGACTTTAACCCACACTTTTGTTATGTGTACGTTACAATCTGCATGTGTTAACCAATATTTTTTGTATCCTATAGGCTAATATACAACATGTGTAACACCCCGACCCGCCACGTGGAGCCTGGGGTGCTACTTTAGTGATGTCCATGTTCCTAATACCAAATTCATCATATAAAAGTAGTAGAAACAAGTGATACATTCTCCAAAATACATTACCAGAGTTCTAAACTGCCTTTATACACAAAAGTCTCCATATATTCATATTACAACCCATAATACAATACAAAAACCAACTCAGTCCATACAACCATTAAACACATCTGGGGACATTAGACCTAACTAAAACACATTAGAGTTTTTGTAGACACTCACAAAAATTGAAACTATCACCCCACCTCGGAGTTCGCTAAGTTCGATGTAACGACCCGAAGAATAATGGTATTTAAATAATAAAAGAAAGGGAAATGGAAACCAAAAACAGAAGGAGGTAGTCAACTTCATCGATGAACTCGAATTTTGGAAAGGATAAATCCCGAGGAATTTTTCAACTCCTCGTCGACGAGGAAATACCTAGGGGGTGATTTTAGGGTTTCTGAATTTCATCGACGAAGGAGTGAGTTCATTGACAAATTTTGTATTGACCTCGTCAACGAGGTGACGTGGCTCGTCGACAAAAGCCACAGTTTAAATAGGCCTAAAGTTCATTTTTGGATGAAATTTTCTACACAGAGTTTCTCTCTCTCTTACCCTTCGATTTCTCCACCTTCTCTCTTCGATTTCGGGCCATATTTCCGCCGGTTCAACGATTTAAAGCTGCCACGACCCTCCTGGGAAAGTTCTCTGCAAGCCTGCCAGAGCGGATCGTCGGGGGGGGGGGGGCACTAAAGTGGAAACCATCCCAAATCCAGGGTAAGGCTTTCTACTCAGTATTTGGTTAATTAACAGTTGTAAAAAGTGTTATACACTTAGAAATACTGAACTTTAGTTCTGGGAAATGTTGTTTCCAGGGTGTTGATTTGGAAACCCTGCGAGTGCAAGACAGATTTTCTGAGGGGCTTTTTAAGAATCAGGTAAGGGGATAAACTAAGCTAGTGTTTTATGAAAATATGTATATTGTTATAGCATTCGATTTCAGAAAATAAATATATTTATATATAATTTATATATTTGGAAAAAATACTGTTGAAAATGATGGTATGTTGAATATGCAAAAAACCTGTTAGTGTGGCATGAGCAAAAATTGTTATGAAATACTGTTTTTTGGGAATGTGATTATGATTCGGATTTTTATAATGGAAAATCGGAGTACGGGCTGAGATTTTTATATGTTTTGCAGGTGTACGGGCCATGCTATGGATGTGATTTGCCAGCGTACGGGCTGTGCTATGATATGATTTGTCGGCGTATAGGCCAAACTATGGAAATGATTTGCCAGCGTACGGGCTGTGCTATGATATGATTTGCTGGTGTATGGGCCGAGCTATGATAAAATGTGAAATACCGGCATACGGGCCGATGATCTTCATGATATACATATATATGCAAAATGATATGATTAATTTGATAATTAATGATATGAGATATCCATGTATCACAACTTCAGTATATGTTATACGATATCAGAACCTAGTTGGTTTGGTTTAGGCTAACACTTGCACGGTACTGTTGCTATGTGTCCATGGTCTTCATGATCATGATATCTGTGTTAACGCTGCTGTACGGAGTGGTGTGATATTGGATGGTCGATGTGGTTTATAAGAAGTATGTGAGCGCCCCTAGTGTACGGACCAGGTCTGGCAGACCCATTAGACTTACATACTATACTTTTGACTTGGCAGTGGTCGGCCAACCATTATCAGGTCTCGCCTCCAGGCCACACAACCCAGTCATGTGGGGGTAATACATGACAACAACTAGTTAACCTACCATGAATGTTTTTGTATTATTATGATATGAGATGAAATATGTTTATGAAAAAAACAGTATGTTCTGCCATGTTTTAATGATATATATGTTTTCCTAGATTTGATATAACCGTTACTGATTATGTTCTATATGGTATATGTATAACACAAAATACTCATATTGCCACACACTGGTATTAGTTTATTTCCCTTACTGAGAGGTGTCTCTCATCCCAAAATTTTATAAATTTTTCGGGAGCCCCAGATAGGAGAATGGGAAAAGCCCTACTGATCTAGAGCTGTAGATCTGCCCTTCTAGAAGGGTAAGTGTTTTGATAGGGTCAGATGTATTTTGTGGAAATGGCCCTGAGACATCTTTTTGGATTGAGTGTTGTATATATTTATATATATAGTGATTGTAGTAACTCTGGTATTGTGGTGTATGATATAATGAGATGTATATGATTGTATGTTTCCGACTGCTTAGGCTTCTTCTATATGTTCTGATATATCCCTGGTACCCACGGGTCCAGGTGGATTATGATCTGCTGAGATTTATGTTGTTGATTTTATAAAAAAAAAATGTGGAAATTAAGCAGGTTGTCACACTCGATCTCGAGATGGTCCTAAAAAGATGATTTGTATATTGGGGTGAGACACTTCTCAGTTAAGCAGATTAAGTTAATATCAGTGTGTGGCTAACATGAGTTTTAGTGTATACAAAATATCATCAGTTGTTAATTAACCATAGTTGTAAAATCATTCTCAAATCATACTCTCTCTCTCTTTCTCTCTCTCTCTCACACACACACACACACACACACACACACACAATGATAGGGGAGATTACACACCCATACATGTAGCTCCTCTCTACTCTAATATGTTATGCAACCTGATATGGCTGCAACTGATACCTATCAGGGTACTCGCCTTTCTTAGCAGGCCCTCGGGCAGAGTGTTTACTTTGCCATAAACATTTATGCATTTTAATTCACATACAAGTACTCACACCTTTATAGTTGAAAAATATGCACTACTTTCTCAGTATAAACTAGTTCAATAAATAATAACACCATTTACATAAATCAATAAATATATGTCAAAGACACTCCCTCGGACTAATACACCATTTACTTCCCCCATGGTATGGCTTGTGCAGCCCGAAGGCTGGACTTATGCCCTGGGGGATCAACCTAGATGCAATCAAAGTAACCATCTACAAGTGCGTCTATAGGCATCCACAACCTAGTTGCAGGTCCGAATTCCTTACCACTACCTGGTTCGGTCCCCAAGAAAGGTACTTCATCCTTACGCAAGCTAATCGGCTGAGACCACCTTACACCTCTCACTACAGTGTGGGCGCATATGGCCTATTAGAAATTCCCTAGCAATGGTACCGTGCTAACAATATGATTGGTCTTCAAGGTTCTTAAACCATATCATGCAATTTCGGTAATAAAAACTATAGTATAAACTCATTTCGTATAAAATATGCCATTTAATAAAACCTGGCCCTTGGCTGTCAAATAAAACCCTGCTCCCGACCGTCATATCAAATCCCAGTATTTTGGAAAGGCAGTTCTAGTATGTTTCACAAACAATTCAGTATTTTCACAACCATACCCAAATTTGGTTATATAATAAACCATACCAATTATTCACCTACCACACAATTTCAATATTTGAATTGAAGAGTACCTCGTAGTATATTAGTTTGTAAAGTAAAACCATGCTTTTCACCGTTCAATTACTCAAAATACCTTATCATATATCCTATATTTGTAAAGTCCATTTTGAATGGTCAATTTTCGAAATAACCTTTGAAATCATAAGTATACATATATATTTATATATATATATATATATGTTTAATCGGTTCAAACTTAATAAAAACCCGACTCAACTTAATCCCTTTACTTGTTCTTGAAAAAGAAATCAATTCTGTTCAAAAACGGAAAACCCTAGCTTTTCGATCTCGCAGCCAAAAATGAGCCAGCAAGCTGAGAAAAGAGAGGAATGTGATCGGAGTGTGATCACGGGATTCGGTGAGCCTACGGGAGAGAGAGGGTCACGAGAGAGAGAGAGTAGAGAGAGAGAGAGAGAGAGAGAGTCCAAAAACCCTAAGTGAAAGAGAGAGGAAATTTTTGAGTTATAAAAATATGTGTTGCTTAGCCCTTAAGTAAGCAAACTCGTAGAAAAATAGTCGATGGTTTTCCCTACACTCACAAAACCATCGATGGTTTGGCAATTGACTGTCCCCTGTTGACTAAAATCGGCAACAGTTTTCCTAAGATCTATAAAACCATCAACGGTTTGGGTCCTGCCAAACCAATTTCCTTCTTTTTCCTTTCTTTTCCTTTATTTCTCTCTTTTATATTTATTTTCTTCTATTTTCTGGATTCGGGTTTCTACAATCTCCCCCCTTATAAAAAATTCATCCTCGAAATTTGCTAATTGTTAACAGTCACACCCTTTGGAGTTTTTCTTAAATATCGATCCATCTCTACAGAAGAGTCGGTAGCCACCCACATAGCGGCCCGTCCCAAGTTTATTAACGACCCTCACTTATGGAAAAGGAATATCATGGTTACACACAATGTCTCGGGAGATTACAATCCATACAAAATGGAGTTGTGGAGAGGAAAAATAGAACTTTTCAAGAAATGGCAAGAACTATGCTTAATGAAAATAACTTGCCTAAGTATTTTTGGGCCGAAACTGTAAATACAACTTGCTATATAATTAATACGGTTTCTATTAGATCAAATCTAAATAAGACACCTTATGAATTATGGAAAGGAAGAAGGCCTAACATAACTTGCTTTCATGTTTTTGGGTGTAAGTGTTTTGTACTCAATGACAAAGATAACTTAGGAAAATTTGATGCTAATCAGATGAAGGAATTTTCCTAGAATACTCTACAAATAGTAAGGCCTATAGGATCTATAACAAAAGAACACTCACCATAATTGAATCAATTCACGTAAACTTTGATAAATCAAATCCTTTTTCAAGAGAAGTCAAAAATGAAGAAAAGGATGATATTTTCAAAAAGGAAGATGAGATAGAAATCAAGGAAGAAAAGGAAATAAATGCAGAAAACCCAAAAGATGAACCTATTGAAAATCCTGAATTACCAAGAGAATGGAAGTATGTAAAAGATCACCCTCAAGATCAAATTATAGGTGAACCATCTAGAGGTGTAACTACTAGATCTTCTTTAAAGAATCTATGCAATCACTATGCATTCCTATCTCAAGATGAACCTAAAGACGTTGAAGAGGCTCTTAAAGATGACTTTTGGATAATTGTTATGCAAGAAGAATTAAACCAATTTGAAAGAAGCAAAGTATGGCAATTAGTACCCAAACCTAAAAATCATTCGATCATAGGAACTAAATGGGTATTTAGAAATAAAAAGGATGAGAATGGTATAGTCATTGGAAACAAAGCTAGACTTGTAGCTAAAGGGTATAACCAAGAAGAAGGGATAGACTATGATGAAACCTTTGCCCCTGTAGCTAGAATGGAAGCTATAAGAATGCTGTTAGCTTATGCCTCCTATAAAGAATTTAAGTTATACCAAATGGATGTCAAAAGTGCATTCTTTAATGGGTATATTAATGAAGAGGTATATGTTGAACAACCCCCTACTTTTGAAAATATAGAAAATCCTAATCATGTATTTAGACTAATTAAGGCGTTGTATGGATTAAAACAGGCCCCTAGGGTTTGGTATGAAAGACTTAGTGGATTTCTAATTGAGAATGAGTTTTTGAGAGGAAAAATTGATAGCACCTTGTTCATTAAAACCAAGAAAGATGATATACTCCTAATTCAAATCTATGTAGATGATATAATATTTGGTGCTACTGATGAATATCTACGCAAAGAATTTTCAAAATGTATGCAAGAAGAATTCGAAATGAGCATGATGGGGGAGTTAGACTATTTTCTTGGACTACAAATTAACCAAGCCAAGCATGGGACTTTCTTAAGTCAATCAAAATACATGAGAGAAATGATACAAAAATTTGGTATGGAAAATAGTAAACCCATAGGAACACCTACGAGTACCTCCATCAGCCTAGACAAAGATGAAAAGGGAAAACCTATAGACACAAAGTATTATAGAGGTATGATTGGAAGTGTACTATATCTAACAGCCAGTAGACCCGAAAAAATATTTAGTGTGTGTATGTATGCACGTTTTCAATCAGCACCAAAGGAATCACACCTAATAATTGTTAAGAGAATCCTAAGATACTTAATAGGCACTATGGACTTAGGACTATGGTACCCTAAGGACACCGAATTTGAAATGATTAGTTATTCAGATGCGGACTATGCAGGGTGTAAAATAGATAGAAAAAGTACAAGTGGCACATGCCACTTCTTAGGAAGATCTTTAGTCTTTTGGTTCTCTAAGAAACAAAAATTTGTGGCTTTGTCAATTTCTGAGGCTGAATATGTAGTAGTCGGGAGTTATTGTGCACAAACACTATATATGAAACAACAGTTAAGAGATTTTAACTTAGAATACACAACTATACCAATTAAGTGTGACAATAAAAGTGTGATAAACATATCTAAAAATCCCATTTCACACTCAAGAACCAAGCACATTGACATAAGACATCACTTCTTAAGAGACCATGTTCAAAAAGAAGACATCATTCTAGAATTTATCAATACAAATGATTAATGGGCTGATATCCTTACTAAACCTCTCTCAGAAGAAAGATTCATAACCATTTGAAAAGATCTTGGTCTATTACATAGTAAAGAAACTAAGTGAAAGACAAAATTTCAAGAAATACTTACAGTCAGTCGACTAACCAAAGGCAGACCCGACCAACTAATTGAATAATTCTTTCTGAAACAGAAAGCAATCAGCCAACTAACCCTGAGGTCAGTCGACTGATTGAAGGAAAATGTAATGACCCGAGGAATAATGGTATTTAAATAATAAGAGAGAGGAAAATGGAAACAGTGATAGAAGGAGGCAGTCGACTTCGTCGATGACGTTGCACTTTGGGGTGTAATCCAAGAAATTTTTTCAGGCCTCCTTGACAAACACAGAAGTTTCATCGACAAGGGTTCTTCAGGATCTCGTTGACGGGGTCCCGTCTCGTCAACGAGAAGATACCGAGGGAGGATCTTTGGGAAGTATGAAATTCATTGATGAAGGTGTAGGTTCGTCGAAGAACTTTATACAGGACTCGTTGACGAGGTGACATGGCTCGTCGACGAATCCCGCAGTATAAATAGCCCAAACTTCAGTTTTAAACTTAATTTTCAGTCCATAACTCTCTCTCTCTCATCCCTTTGGTTTCCCTCCTTTCTCTCTTCGATTTCAGGCCTGATTTCTGCCGATTCGAGGATCTTAAGCCACCATAAGGCTCTTAGAGAAGTTCTCTGCATATCTGCCGGAGCGGATCGTCGGTGGAACTCTGTTGAAATTCATCCCTGAGTTGAGGTAAGACTTTTTATGCCGAATTTGGTCTTTTCATAGTTATAGGAAACAATATTCATGTGAAAATATTGAAGTTTAGTTCTTGGGATTGTTGAATTTAGGGTATGGAACGGGGAACCTTGCGGGTGCAGGACGAGTGAAATTAGGGGGTTTCTTTTTAGTACCAGGTAAGGGAATAAACTAAAGCAATTATTTTTATTTGCAATTTATTATTTTTTTTAGAAAATTAATTTTCAGGAAAACATGTTTTATATTGGTATATTATGGTAAAAATGCATACTTGGGAAAATACTGTTGTTATACAAAAAATGCGATTTTAGAATGAAATGTACGAATTCACTCATCTTTGTGTGGCATGAATATTATTTTCATGAAAAGTATTATGATATGACAATTTTATGAATAACCATGTTTTCAGGAATTATGAAATAATGCAGTATATGATACTTTTGAAGCATATGATAAACGACTTATTTACTCAGAATGATATGTATGAGATTTTCGGCGCAAGACCATGTATGTTATATGTTTTCGGCACGAGGTCATATTTATGCAATGTTTGGCGCGAGGTCGTATTTATGAAATGTTCTGCATGAGGCCGTATTTACGAAATGCTCAGTGCGAGGCCGTATTTATGAAAGTATAGAAATGCTATCAATCCATTTATGTTAAATGCTATATTATCATGTACTATATGTTATCATAACCCGAATGTTAGTTTAGTTTAGCTCAGGAGCACCGTACCGTAGCTATATAGATTAGATATCTATGATCAGTTTGGTGCTAACCACCCCACAAAGGGGTGGGAGATGGATAGTCGATGTGGCTTTCAGTGTAAAGTTGTTGACGTCCACCTAGTTTTTCGGACCAGGGTGTGGCGGACCCATCGTACTTGTAGACATTTTTGACTCGGTAGTGGTCAGCCAGCCATTGTTGGGTCCCGCCTTTGGGCTGCACAACCCGTCATGGGGGGTAATACATGACATCAGCTAGCTATTCATCCTGAGTAAGTTTTCAATATTATCGGCTCTAACAGACATTTCATGATCCGTATGAATTATTAGAAAATATGAAAATATATGATTATTCACTATGTTATGATGTATGTTTTTAGATATATGAAATGTGTTGAATATGTATAACTGCATTAAATATTCATGTTGCCACACAGCTGTATTTAGTTTATTTTCCCTTATTGAAAAGTGTCTCACTCCTGAACATTAAATGATTTTCAGGAAACCTAGAAGGACTAGCGGGTCATGGCCGCCGTTAAGTTTGTTGAGTTACCCCACTAGGAGGGTAAGTGTTGTGCTAGGATCAATGGTTTTTGTTGTAGGATCCTAGGAAATACTATTTGGTGTTTTTGGGTATTTTGGAGATTGTATATAGATACAGAACGTGATGGATTATAATTAACTCTGGTATTATGTATTCTATGGTTTTGAGAATGTGATTTATATTTATTGCTGCTTAGGTTTCTGCTGTGAATGACAGGTGTCCTCGTTACCCATGGGTTCCGGTTGACTGTTTTATTTATTTTACTTATATTATATGAGTATTTAAGTAGGTTGTTACAGTTTGGTATCAGAGACTAGGATACTAGGTTCTGTAGACTCTAGAGTGCAGCAGTAATAATACCAGAGTATAGGATAAGGGGTTTTGAGGTCTGGTTTTGTAGTCTAGATGTAGGACTTCCGTGGTGGTTTGTGTGATTTTCCTGGGGTGTCAATTTCAGGAAAGTCATGGTAAACTATCATTAGGTTGGGTATTTAGGTTGTAGAATTGAAGCTCAAATTAAGATCAGGAGAGATGAGTTAATTAGGAGAATATATTATATGAGTTGGATGATGTGTATAGAGAAGGGGTTCTGAGTTAAGTTATTTATTTTTCAGGATGAAACCTAGTGGCAGTAGTGCCTATGCTAGTGGGAATGAGGGTGCTGGACCCTTAGGCACTGCGGGCAGTGATTTAGATGCAGTTTTACGCAGCATGGCACAACAAGTTATGGCCGAAATTGCCAGGAATTCGAGGGAACAGGGTGGTCCATCGCCAGGTCATGGTAGCTCGATCGAGAAATTCATTAAGATGAATCCTCCAGCTTTTTCAAGGGGAACAGATCCTGAAGTCGCTGAAAATTGGGTGCAGGAGATCGAAAAAATATTTGCAGTGCTGCAGTGTTTATAGGAGTAGAAGGTGCTATTTGCTCCCTACAGACTGACTGCAGAGGCTGAGAGGTGGTGGACGGTGGTGAAACTCTTGGAGCAGCAAAGGATGGTACTCGTGGAGATAATATAGGAGCGATTAAAGGAGATATTCTTCGTTGGGTATTTTCTGGCTTCGTCCAGGGAAGCGAAGATTGAGGAGTTCCTAAATATGAACCAGGGACAGCAGACTGTACAGCAGTACATGACGAGGTTCATCAAATTATCTTGTTTCGCCCCATACATTATACCAAATGAAGTAAAGAAGGTACGACAGTTTGAGAGACCCCTGAGGAGAGAAATATATAAGCAGGTATTGATATTGAAGTTGCATAATTTTGTTGAGGTAGTGGATAGAGCCACTATAGCAGAGATTGGAGAGCGGTTAGAGGTTGAGGAGCAAAGGCAGAAGAAGAGATCCGCACCTTCCGCTTCCCAGCAGGGATTCGGTCGTGGTTTGTGGAAGAGAGGTGGCTACAACAGAGATCGAAGGTAGGAGATCAGGAATCGCAGTTTCCAAGGTGTGCAACCATCTCCAGCTTGCCCGTCTTGCGAGAAGAGACGCCTGGGGGAGTGTCATGCCAGGCGAGGTGTCTTCTACTGGTGTGAGGAGCTAGGGCATATGATGAGGGATTGTCAGACTTAGATTGGTGCTCCTCCTGCTCTTAGACCTGCTCGAGGAGGCTACTAGGCACCATGTGGAGGCCAGCGGAGGAATATGGTTCTAGCTAGGGTCTTTGCTCTGATGTCGAGTGATGGTGAGGTGGCCGACGACGTGGTGACAGGTACGATTAATATGTTTTCACTTAAATTTATTGCACTATTTGACTCAGGGGCTACGTACTCGTTTGTATCTTTGGGATGTGTTAAATTGTGTGGGGCCGAAACACAGTTACTAGATGTTGGATTGTTAGCGACTACACTGACCGGGTCAGTAATGAGGTGTAGTAGAATACTTTGTGGTTGTTCAGTTGATATTCAGGGAAGAATTCTATCTGCTAATTTGGTAGTGTTGGATATGCATGGGTTTGATATCATCTTCGGCATGGATTGGCTAGCAGCTAATTCTGCCGTTAGATTGTCGTGCAAGAGAAGAAATATTCAGACCTCCAGGGAAACCAGAATTCATATTTACAGGGTCACGAGTGCAGTCTCTACCTTAGATGATCTCTACTATACAAGCGAGGAAACTACTCTAGAGTGGTTGTTAGGGATTTTGGCCTTCGTGAAGGAAACAACAGGGAATGAAGTGAAGCTCACCAGTACGCTAGTAGTAAAGGAGTTTACTGATGTGTTTTTGGATAAATCACCGGGTTTGCCACCTGATCGTGAGGTAGATTTTTCCATTGATCTACTTCCAGGTACAGCACCGATCTCTAAAGCACCGTATCGAATGGCGCCGGCAGAATTGGCAAAATTAAAAGATCAGTTACCGGATTTACTTGATAAGGACTTCATACGTCCTAGTGTATCTCCGTGGGGAGCTCCAGTAATATTTGTGAAAAAGAAAGACGGGTCTATGAGGATGTGTATAGATTATAGTGAGATTAATAAAGTGACCATCAAGAACAAGTATTCTCTACCCCGTATTGATAACTTATTCGATCAGCTCCAGGGTACACGGGTATATTCTAAAATTGACCTCAGATCAGGTTACCATCAGGTGAAGGTGAGAGCAGAGGATGTATCAAAGACGACTTTCAGGACCAGGTATAGGCATTATGAATTCCTTGTTATGCCATTTGGTCTAACGAATGCTCCTACGATATTTATGGATTTGATGAATAGGATTTTTCATCCATATTTAGATCAGTTTGTGGTTGTTTTTATTGATGATGTACTGGTCTATTTGAGGAGTTATGAGGAGCACGAGATACATTTGAGGCATGTTTTGCAGATGCTCAGGGAGAAAAAGTTGTATACAAAGTTCAGCAAATGTGACTTCTGGCTCGAGAAAGTTGTGTTTTTGGGACATGTTATCTCAGGAGATGAAATTTCTGTGGATCCCAGTAAAATTGAGGCGGTAGTGAATTGGGCTTGACCGAGGAACGTCTAGGAGATCAGGAGTTTTTTGGGGTTAGCTGGATATTACCGTCATTTTGTTGAGAGATTCTCAGCGTTATCGGGGCCTCTAACACAACTGACTAGGAAGAATGCCAGATTTGAATGGGATGACAGCTGTGAGTAGAGTTTTCGAGAATTGAAGCAGAGACTAGTCACAACACCAGTACTGATCATCTCGTCTAGGGGTGAGGGTTATACTATCTATAGTGACGCATCCTTGAATTGACTTGGCTGTGTATTGATGCAGCATGACATGGTGGTGGCGTATATGTCCAGAAAGTTGAAAAAATATGAGAAAAACTACCCTACCCATGATATTGAATTGGCTGTAGTAGTACACGCATTGAAGATTTGGAAGCACTACCTGTACGGTGAACAGTGTGAGATTTTCTCCGACCACAAGAGTTTAAAGTATTTCTTCACTCAGAAGAAATTGTATGTGAGATAGAGAATGTGGTTAGAGTTGATAAAAGATTTTGATTGTACCATCAGTTATCACCCAGGAAAAGCAAATGTGGTAGTTGATGCGTTGAGCAGGAAGTCTGCGAGACCAGCAATGGCAGCTATGGAGATTCAACATCCGATCATGATGGATTTGTAGAGACTCGGTATAGAGTTGGTAGAGAGTGATCCTCTAGTATATATCACTAGTTTAGTGATACAACCTACTCTGTAGGAAAGAATTAAAGTTGCTCAGATGGAAGACCTAGAATTAGCAAAGGTGATAGATAGAGTGCAGACTGGTCAGGGTCAGGAATTTTGCATTTTAGATGACGGAGCTTTAAAATTTCATTCTAGATTATGTGTTCCTGCTGATGCTAACATTAGAAGGACTATTTTGGAGGAGGCTCACAGATCTTTGTATACAGTTCATCCAGGCAGTACGAAAATGTACAAGGATCTGCGAGAGTTTTATTGGTGGAGTGGTATGAAAAGAGAGATTGCCGAGTATGTAGCCCAGTGCTTGACGTGCCAGCAGGTAAAAGATGAGCACTAGAGGCTGGCAGGTCAGTTGCGGCCGCTATTTATTCCAGAGTGGAAGTGGGATCATATATCAATGGATTTTGTTACTAAGCTGCCGTCGACATCGCATAGCCAGAATGCAATTTGGGTGATAGTAGATCGGTTGACTAAGACCGCCCATTTTCTCCTTATCAAGATCAGCTATTCCCTCAACCGTTTAGTGAAAATTTACGTCCAGGAGATAGTTCATTCTCATGGAGTGCCCGTATCTATTGTGTTAGACCGAGATCAACATTTTACGTCACAGTTCTAGAGAAGCTTACAAGAAGCTTTAGGGTTTCAGGTATCATTTAGCATGACATTCCATCCTTAGTTAGAGACTGAGAGGACGATAAAAATACTAGAAGATATGCTTCGAGCATGTGTATTAGATTTTAGGGGTAGTTGGACTCAGTTCATGTCGCTAGTATAATTCGCGTATAATAACAGTTTTCAGGCCAACATTGGTATGACACCATTTGAGGCACTGTATGGTAAGAGATGTCGATCTCTTTTATATTGGGACAAGATGGGTGAGCGGCGAGTTGTGGGACCAGAACTGGTGCAACAAGCATACGACAAGGTTCGACTCATCAGGGATAGAATCAGTGTAGCTTAGAGCCGACGAAAAAGTTATGCTAATAATCGCCGCAGGAACTTGGAATTCAATATTGGTGACCATGTATTTTTAAAGATAGCTCCGTTAAAAGGAGTTATGAGGTTTAGAAGAAGGGGCAAACTTAGCCCTAGGTTTATCGGTCCGTTTGAGATTTTAGAGAAAGTGGGGTCAGCGGCCTATAGGCTAGCTTTCCCACCTACACTATCCAGAATGTATGACGTATTCTACGTATCCATGTTGAGGAAATATGTCCCAGATGCTTCTCATATTATCAGCTATGGTGAGTTGGAGCTTAGTGATTCGCTAGTCTATGAGGAGGTATTAGTGCAGATTTTGGACAGAAAGGAATAGGAACTACGTAATAAGAAGATTCCTCTGGTAAAGGTTTTATGGAGGAATCACACAATAGAAGAGGCTTCTTGGGAGCTCGAGAAGCAGATTAGACAAAAATACCTGCAATTGTTCCAGGAAGTTCAGATGTAATTAGGAAATGTAAATAAATATGTAGTATTTCTTTTGCAGGTACATATAATATTTTAGTTAGTAAGTGGTAATTTAGTTTTGGGGGAAAATTTTATTTTGTATATGTAATCTCTCAGAACTTGAAATGTAACCACGGTATTCCTCCTCCATAAGTGAGGGTAAGTAATAAAATAATTAGACCATTTTGCCTATTAAGGGTTGATGAATTATATGGATAGTAAATTTCGAGGACGAAATTTTATAAGGAGGAGAGAATGTAATGACTCGAGGAATAATGGTATTTAAATAATAAGAGAGAGGAAAATGGAAACAGTAATAGAAGGAGGCAACCGACTTTGTCGACGAACGCTTCGCATTCGTCGACGATGTTACACTTTGGGGTGTAATCTAAGAAATTTTTCAAGGCCTCATCAACAAACACATAGGTTTCGTCAATGAGGGTTCTTCATGATCTCGTCGATGGGATCCCATCTCGTCGACGAGAAGATACCGAGGGAAGATATTTGGGAAGTCTCAAATTCGTCAATGAAGGTGCAGGTTTGTCGACAAACTTTCTATAGGACTCGTCGACGAGGTGACGTGGCTCGTTGACGAATCCCGCAATATAAATAGCCTGAACTTCATTTTTAAGCTTAATTTTTGGCGCAGAACTCTCTCTCTCTCTCCTCCCTTCTGTTTCCCTCCCTTCTCTCTTCGATTTCAGGTCGAATTTCTACCAGCTTGAGGATCTGAAGCCACCACGACGCTCCTGGAGAAGTTCTCTGCATATCTGCCAAAGCGGATCGTTGGTGGAACTCCGTTGAAATTCATCCCTGAGTTGAGGTAAGATTTTTTATGCCGAATTTGGTCTTTTCATAATTATAGGAAACAATATTCACGTGAAAATATTGAAGTTTAGTTCTGGGGATTGTTGAATTTAGGGTATTGAATAGGGAACCCTGCGGGTACAGGACAAGTGAAATTAGGGGGTTTCTTTTCAGTACTAGGTAAGATAATAAACTAAAGCAGTTATTTTTCCCTACAATTTTTTATTATTTTTCAGCAAATTAATTTTCAGGAAAACATGTTTTATATTGGTATATTATGGTAAAAATGCATACTTGGGAAAATATTGTTGTTATACAAAAAATGCGATTTTAGAATGAAATATACGGATTCACTCAGCTTTATGTGGCATGAATATTATTTTCATGAAAAGTATTATGATATGGCAATTTTATGAATAACCATGTTTTCAGGAATTATGAAATAATGCAGTATATGATAATTTTGAAGCATATGATAAATGACTTATTTACTCAAAATGATATGTATGAGATTTTGGGCGCAAGACCATGTATGTTATATGTTTTCGGCACGAGGTCGTATTTATGCAATGTTTGGCGCGAGGTCGTATTTATGAAATGTTCAGCACGAGGCCATATTTACGAAATGCTCGGTGCGAGGCCTTATTTATGAAAGTATAGAAATGCTATCAATCCATTTATGTTAAATGCTATATTATCATGTACTATATGTTATCAAAACCCGGATGTTAGTTTAGTTCAGTTCAGGAGCATGGTACCGTAGCTATATAGATCACATATCTATGATTAGATTGGTGCTAACCACCCCAAGAGGGGGTGGGAGATGGATAGTCGATATGGCTTTCAGTGTAGAGTTGCAAACGTCCACTTAGCAGTTCGGACCAAGGTGAGGTGGGCCCATTGTACTTATAGACATTTTTGACTCGGCAGTTGTTGGCCAGCCATTATCAGGTCCCACCTTCGGGCTGCACAACCCATCATGGGGGGTAATACATGGCATCAGCTAGCTATTCATCTTGAATATGTTTTCAATATTATCAGCTATAACAAACATTTCATGATCCGTATGAATTATTAGAAAATATGAAAATATATGATTATTCACTATGTTATGATATATGTTTTTAGATATATGAAATGTACTGAATATGTATAACTGTATTAAATATTCATGTTACCACACAACTGTATTTAGTTTATTTTCCCTTACTGAGAAGTTTCTCACCCTGAGCATTAAATGATTTTCAGGAAACCCAGAAGGATTGGCGGGTCGTGGCTGCCGTTGAGTTTATTAAGTTACCCCGCTAAGAGGGTAAGTGTTGTGCTAGGATCAATGGTTTTTGTTCTAGGATCCTAGGAAATACTTTTTGGCATTTTGGGGTATTTTCGATATTGTATATGGATACAGAATGTGATGGATTATAATTAACTCTGGTATTATGTATTCTATGGTTTTGAGAATGTGATTTATATTTACTGCGACTTAGGTTTCTGCTGTGAATGACAGATGTCCTCGTTACCCATGGGTTCAGGTTGACTGTTTTATTTATTTTACTTATATTATATGAGTATTTAAGCAGGTCATTACAGAAAAACCCTAGGCTCATTTATAAAAACCCGAGCCATTTGAGTAGTCAGTCAACTGACCTAGGGTTTGTCTCTTCATGTGCTCTCACTCTCTCCCTTTCCTCAGCTTCCTCCCATCCAAAAACACCAAGAATATCATCTTCCATCTTCTAAATCTCACCAAATCTTAGCCTATACACCTTAGTTTTGCATGTACTAAGTATTTTGTATGTCTTGCACTCTGTTTGATTACTTTGCTTATACTTACGACCTAACCCTTTCCCCTTGTTTTGAATGATGTCCAAAGGGGGATAGATTGTGAAATATAGAAAAGATGATATGTAATATGCTCTTATATGATATATGTTTGAACTTATGTTTGAACTTATGATGAATGATATGTACCTTGAACTTATGATGAATTTATGATGAGTAGAAATAGTCATGTTGAGTATTGCTATGTCTGAATTTATAATGAGTAGAAATAGTCATGTTGAGTATTTAATTGAAAGAATACTTATAGTAAGAGGGACCTTTTTCATAGGAACCCTCATCTTTGCTCCTCGTTTGTTATCATCAAAAAGGAGGAGATTGTTGGTCTAACTGGGTTTTTCAATCTTGTTTTGATGATAACAAATGAAGGATGTTTTAACTTGTGTTGTTGAGTGGCTTTATTTTAGGTCTAAGTAGAAGGACACTCATGGTTAATCATGAAAAGTAAGCTGGAAATCAAAGTCAATCAAGTGAAAGCTTCTCAATATATTGAAGCAATGAATAAAAAATGAAGAGCTTAAAGGCTAAGCAAGACTTGAAGTAAAGACTGAACCTCAAGAGGCTGCAATACTTAGTGATTAAGGAGATCATGCTTAGAAGAATGTTTGTAAGTACTTCAAAAGCTCTTTAGGATAAGAAGACTTAGAAACCATTTCTTCTAAAACCCTTGAAAATGATTTTGAAAGAGTGGTACTTAAGTTTTTCAAAATGAACTAGAGTTTAAAAATAAAAAATAAAAAAGAGAGGACTGGTCAGCCAATTGACCAGAACACACCATGTTTGGCCAGCCGACTAACAAGCACAATGAATGGAAAAATATTTGTCCAGTTGATTGACCATTTTTGAACTGGATCAGTCAGCCGATTGACTCCCTTGTTTGTCCAGCCGATTGACTATTTTGAACATAATTGAGTTAGTCGACTGACAATTTATCAGAATTTTTTTTGAGAGACAGAATGGTGTCAGCCGCCTGTCCAGCAGACTAACTAGTACAAAAATGACTCAGTTGAGTGAGTCAATTGACTAACTCTACGGAAATTTTAAATTTTGATTATACGGGAAGTTTTTCAAAATTGATTCTATGATTTAATATCTTTTGAAAAGTTGCCTAAATACTTCATGTTAAATGAGGAAACTTTTCTTTAATAAGTTTATAAATACCTCTCTTGATCAATGAAAAATACGCTCAAGCAATACGCACTTTCTACGCTAAAGTTCTCCTAAAGTTCATACTTGCTCACACTCTTGTCGGGGGAAACTTTACGAAATTTCTGGTTGATTAAAAAGCTTTGGTTTTGATTTGCAACTAAAATCTCTATATCAATAAGAAAGAACCATTTGTGACTTCTAAACTTTGAGCTTCATATTTTCAATGTAGTTTTGGTTTTGAAGTACGATTAGTGATTTAACTTGTACAACTTGTTCTGTGTTTGAGAGTGTTTTTCTACGCAGATATCCATTCCTTTCTACTAGATCTTTAACGGTTCAAGGTATAGTTGGATCGTTGCACCAAGCATAGGATTTTTCTTGCAGAGGTTTCTCTTCCTGAAAAAGAGGTTGGTTGTTGTAAAGGTTTTTGTTCCACTCGGAAGGAACAAGGTATAGTGAAATCCTTAGGTGGTTGACCTAAGGCGAGGGCGTAGGCTGGGGTAAGCCGAACCTCGTAAAAACACCATCTCACTCTCTTCTCTTATGCTCTTTAAATTCCAGCAATAATATAAACTATGTGGATGTGTTAATCTTACAAACAACCTCGAATATTAAATAAACCTAAGATTAAAATTGATTGGGTTGATTATCATTGATTGCAGAAACCGAAAAGGAATACGTTGGTTAATCAACTCCTAAATTCTTTTAACTAAGGGTTTATTGAACATCTGAGTTATTAAAAAGAGTGATTGGATGTTATTTTAATTTTCTGTTCAAAGGCCAACTACAGGACTTGCACATTCATATACAGGGCTGCTGAATATTGCAAAGCATATATTGATTACTTGTACTGTGTTTGTTTGGTATGAACAGTTAATCAATTGGTTGTGTATGTTGTGGTTGTGGATTGAATAGAAGAAGTAAATGTTTGTGTGGATTTCCTAATCAACGAGAATATAATAAGTCTTTACAATAATTGTAAAAAGTCAAGAACTCATAAAAAGACTCTAAGGAATTTTAAATAACCCAATTCACCCCCCTCTTGGGACTACACCTTAGGTTTCAGGTGCTATCTCAATACTGGCTTTATAACTGTTATTATATGCAAACCCAATGAGCAGTAGATATCGAATCCAACCATCCCCAAAATCCAGCACACATGCTCACAGCATATCCTCTAGAATCTGAATGGTCCTCTCAGACTATCCTCCGTCTGCGGGTGAAATGTGGTACTGAAAGTGAGTTGAGATCCCAAGGCGCCCTACAAACTCTTCCAAAACCGAGAGGTGAACCGTGGATCTTGACCTGAAACAATGGAAACTGGGATGCCATGCAGTCATATAATCTCTTGCACATAAAGCTCTGCTAGCCTATTCATAGAATAACTGACACTGATTGGAACGAAGTGCGCAGTCTTTGTCATTTGATCCACTATTACTTAGATGACATTTTGTCCATGCATCGTTGAAGGCAACCCCTGATACGAAGTCCATCGAGATATGCTCTCACTTCCACTTAGTGATACCAAGTTGTTGAAGTGGTCCCGTTGATCTCTGATGCTCTACTTTTACCTACTGACATGTCAGACACTGTTATACAAATCTGGCAGTCTCCCTCTTCATGTTACTCCACCATAACAATTCTCACAGATCTCTATACATATTCATACTTCTCAGATGAACAATATAGAAAGAGAGTGATGATGTAACGCCCCGACCCTGAAAACTTGGTCCGGTGCATTATACCCGAATAAACCATGCTTCGTGGCACCTCGAACCTACCTGAAGGGACCCGGGTGCCATGTCATCCATTCATTTACCTGATACCAGACATTCCATTATCATTTACACAGCAGAAAACATAAATACAATCCTCCAACAATATAATACCAGAGTTTTCTACATCTATATATATTCCAAAATAAACCATTCATCCACCTGTGTCCACATATATACTTACCTCCAAAAACATAATCTATAACTTCCAGTATTCACAACTCAGAAGACTTAAAAAATAAAACATAAAACATTAAACTTATACATCCCAAAAGTATCATCAAAGTTTATACCCTTTCTTTTTCTATATCCAAAAATGCTATATAGCCACGAGTTCTCTAAGCTCGATCACGTGGAGGTCCTGAAAAATATAAATTTGTATTCGGGTGAGACAAATCTCAGTAAGGGAAGAAACAATATATTATATCAACATGTGGCCAACATGAGGTTTATAAATCACATATGTATATGTATTCATCATTAGCATATCATTATCATAATTTCTAAAATCCTTTCCTGAGCTTTATTAAATGCATGTAAGGTATTTTACCCACGAGAATACCTAAGGATTGGGGTGATTACTCGCCATACAAGTAGCGCCCCTCTGCTCTAATACTTTAGGCAACCAATGGTCACAATTGAAGCATATCAGAGCACTTACCTTACTCAGTAAGCCCTCAGGTGAAAAAGTAATCTCGTACTCACACAATTCGTAAAAAGGTTTACCAGCAAAGGCTCTCGAGAATAAAGAAATTTACCCGCCCATACAAGTAATTTCGCTTTTCCCTAATACGTTATGCAGCCTATTGCTACATCTAATACCTATTAGGGCACTCGCCTTTCTCAATAAACCCTCAGGTGAAGAGTTTGCCCCGCCCATATAAATTCATATCATACGCATGAATGCTGATACTACAATAATACATTACTCCGTCTGTCATTTATTCAGTATTTCTCATATGTTCATGTTCTCAATAGTTCATATTACATAGTTCATCTTCATAGTTCACATTACGTGAATATCATGTATAGTTTCCATCACGTGGATCTCATATAAAGTCCACATTACTTGGATCTCATGTAAAGTCCACCTTACGTGGATCTTATGTCATATATGTCATCTGTAATAGTCCACATTACGTGGATCTCGTGTAAAGTCCACCTTACATGGATCTTATGTCATATATATCATCTGTAACACTCCACATTACGTGGATCTCATGTCATATACTTCCTTTGTAATAGTTCACATCACGTGAATCTTATGCCATATCAAACAATACACATGCAATACATATTTTTATCACATTTCAGTATTCCTAACATCTCATAAATGTACACATCATAATTCATCACAACATTTTCATTCTTATTACATTTCCTGTATAACTTGCATTTCATATATATAACATAATTCAACATAGAATTTCCATTTTACTCATGTCACACAATTTAGCAATGTATTTCAAACATTTCCTGTAAAATAAGTCGACCCTCATTTATTATTCTTATATTGAAAATATACCTTCAATTTCTTACACAATTATCTTGAAAAATCTTCCTTTTTCATCAGTCCATTTTCACATGTACATAACTAATAAAACAATCCTAGGCTCAAAAATTATAATTTAAACGGTTGGCATTTTAAACCCATACGAAAACATATTCATATATGTACATAACATAATCCATTTATATGTTTAATGCATAAAACCTGGTTTAATATATATTCCCCCTTACCTGCTTTCTTGAAGTACACCAACAGGAACCTTAAATGATGCCTGTGGCGCTCACCAAAATCCTAAATCAAAAACCCTAATTTAATAAGATAAACCCCAAATAATTTACTATTTCTACATTTTATCAACCTATAAACCTCAAATAAACATTTAAAACCCCAAAACTAAGAATATTAACCCTTACCTAAACTTTGGATCGTTTCCCAAAAAGCCTAGTTTAGAAATTTGTTCCACTAGTTGTGTAGAGAATCTTCCTTAGAACACCGTAGCGATCTACATTTTTTTATTCGGGCTGAATCCGGGCCAGATTTGAAGAGAGAAGGCAGAGGAAACGATTTCTAGAGAGAGAAAATGAAGGAAAATTGTTTTTTCACAAAGAAACAACCTTGGTTCCTTTTATACTCAATGTTGCCATATGGCTTCGTTGACGAGAAGATAGGATTCGTCGACGTGTCACAGAAGGGACTTTGTCAACGAGAGGATGTGTTTGTCGACAAAACTTAAAATCTGGAATTCACTCATCTCTTTGTCGACAAGGGACTAAGCTTCGTCAATGATCTCTAGAAAAATACTTGTCGATGAGGACATGAGGTTTGTCGACGAGGTCTGCTATTCTTCTTTCAAACTTTTCCCTTTTTCCTTTATCTTTTGTTTATTTATTCCATTTATTATTTTTCCTAATTATTTAATCATTATAATTTTTCAGGTCGTTACATATGAGCCTCCTCTAGAATTGTCTTTTTAATCCCCGTGTCGTTAGGTATACACAACCTGGTGTGTAATATGAGAACTCCATCCTCAGAAACATTGAAGTCCATCTGCTGCTCACTCCGTACTTTCTCCACAATTTCCATCAACTCTGTGTCTTTTGTTAGCTTTACCGTGATCCCAAGAGGGGGGGTAAATTAGTATTTTTAAAATTTATCTCCTAGGTATTCCTCATAATAGTAGTATGTTCACAAGCCTATGGTCAATCTAGTGCAAATAATGTAAATATACCAGAAATTAAATAAAGCAGTTTAAACAATCACACAAGCACTAGAAAGCAGTAAAGAAAGAAGGACACGCAGATATGTTATCGAGGTTCGGCCAACTGCCTACGTCCCCGCCTTGGCTAACCAGCACAAGGATTATCACAATAACTTGCTCACTTAAACGGATGGAGCGACACCTATACAAACCAGGTCAAATTACCATAGGGCTGACCTCAGCCTTTACCAATCCTTACCGGGCTGGATTACCGCCCCCTCAGGCCACGCCTGGAATCTCTCAAATATACAATCAAAAGGTACAATACAAGAGTGCTTTCACGTAAAGCAGATTTGTACCACAAATGCGCACAAACACATACACCACAGATGATTTAATAATGTAAGCTCAGTGTAGTCTAAGTAGTTCAACTCTCAAACAATTTTTCTATCAGTGTAGTATGCACGTGAGAGTGTCAATAATAATCTGTGTATTTCTGAGTATTCAATCAAACGTGTTCACACAGAGTATCAAACAAGCCTCAATAATATCAATCAATAGAATGTCTTAATCCCACGAATGTGTATATGCTTGGATTGAAAAATAGATAATCTTTGTTTTCGGCAATTGATATATATATATATATATATATATATATATATATATACTTGTATAAATATTACCACAAAGATTAGTGTAACAAGTACAAATATCTTTTCACAAATAGTTCAATAAATTTCAAAAGATATTTGAGTAAGCTTGAAATATGTTTTTGCAAACCAAAAACAATTACAAACTTCCAAAGATATTGCAATGATAATACAACACTCAGAAGTTTACCACAAGTCTTCTGAGGGTAGGCTTATTAGTAAAGCCTCCTAAGAAAACTTAGGTTATGCTCTCGAGAGAAAAATCGATTCAAACACTTCAAACAATGAGAGCAAAAACCTTTTAGAATATACACTCAAGGCACTTACAACTGATTTTGAACTTGAAGAGGTAAGCTAGAATGTTTGTAAGAAGGGTATGAGCAATACGAGTCAAAAGGGGTATTTTTGCTTGGGAGAGAAATCTTTAATCCTTTTTTGCTAATCACACTTCATTTTCCCAAATGAAACAGTATATATAGACATACCAAAATTTTTGACCGTTGGGGACCTATGAGGGATTGTTGGAAAAGTTTAATGACACTTAAATCAATTTAACCCTATTTAAAATTATTAACAGTGGTAAAAAAATAGGAGCAAACCGAGAGGTCCGGTGGACCAGAAATGGTTCGGTCGACCAGGACTCAAATGGCTCGGTCGATCAGGGGACTTTTGAACTGAAAGGCTCGATCGATCAGGGAGGGAGATTTCCCAAACTTTCGAGGTTCGGTCGACCGGGCCTTTTTGAACTGCATGGTTCGGTCGACCAGACTGCTGGGAATTCTCCCGAGGACCCTCTGGTCGACCAGGTAGTTGGAGTACAAAAGTGGTCGATCGACCGAGAGGTCAAAATGTTGACTCCCAGGTGGTTCGGTCGACCGGGGTCAAATGAACTACAGGGTCTCGGTCGACCGGGACCTTGGTCAACGGTTGACCCAGGTATGGTTCAGTCAACCAGGCCAGAAATGAACTGATTTGGCCGGTCGACCGAAAGTGCACTAAGTGTGCATTTCGGTCTCGTATTGAAGCAAACAAGCCCTATTCAAGTGCCTAACAAACATATGTTAAAGTGTGAGTGTCCTAGGGTACTTGGGTCCAAAATAGAGACACCGAAAAAATCCGGTGTCGTTCGACCGAAGGTCGACCAAAAGGTATACTAAGGTGATTTTGCATTATGATTTGTTTTGAGCTTACAAGATTAACCATGCATGTGATGTGAGTGCTTATTACAAACTGAATACCCTAATTACTATTACAGACAAAACTCATTACAAAAATATTACAATTAAGAGCATGAATGTCTTCAAGCTTTGAGCTTTTGCGTGCCATTGATGATATGCTAATATGAACCTGCACATGAACTAGATGTTTATTAAATACAGGAGTATTTGTCATTATCAAACCGGGCATGACCTATAAGGTCAACATCTGTCGTCTGAGCGGCTTTAATTTTCTCCTGTAAGGTTGGCTGAATAATCAAGCTGGCAATGAACTCCTGTGAATTCCCTTCTACTAACTCTACACCCAACCTCTCCAGGTGCATCTTGATCTGATGCTGAACAATAACCACTGAAACTGACGAACCCACCAATTTCCGACTCAAAGCATCAGCTATCACATCAGTCTTTCCTAGGTGGTAACTAATGGAATAGTCATAGTCCTTTATCAACTCAAGCCATCTTCACTACCTCATGTTCAACTCTTTCTGGGTGAAAAAGTATTTAAAACTCTTATGATCAGTAAAGATCTTGTCTTTTCACCGTATAGGTAGTGCCTCTAGATCTTTAATGCAAAAACTACAACTGCCAACTCCAAGTCGTGCGTAGAATAGTTCTTCTCGTGCTCCTTGAGTTGGCGAGAAGCATACGCAATAACCTTCCCTTGCTGCATGAAGACACACCTAAGTCCTTTCTGGGATGCATCATTGTAGATCACAAATCCACCCTCTCCTGATGGAATGGTTAACACTAAAGTAATGACTAGTCATTGCTTCAATTCCTGAAAACTCTATTCGCATTCACTAGTCCACTCTAACTTCTTGTTCTTTCTCGTAAGTTGCGTTAGAGGACTTGATAGCCTCGAAAACCCCTCAACGAATCGGCGATAGTATCTTTCCAGACCCAAGAAACTTCTAACCTCGTGCACATTCTTCGGTCTCGCCCAGTCAACTACCACCTTTACTTTTCTTGGGTCCACTGAAATTCCCTCCGTAGACACTACATGTCCTAGAAATGGAACCTATTCCAGCTAGAACTCACATTTCTTAAATTTAGCAAAATGTTTCTTTTCCCTAAGTACCTAAGTACTAGTCTCAAATGAGCTTCATGCTTTGTAGGCCTAGTCGAATAAACCAAGATGTCATCAATGAACACCACCACGAATTGATCTAAGTACTCATGGAACACCCTGTTCATCAGGTCCATGAATGTCACAGGAGCATTGGTCAAACTTAACGACATAACCAAAAACTCGTAATGACCATACCTAGTATGAAAAGTCACCTTTGGTACATCTTCTGATTTAACCTTCACCTAATGATACTCAGATGGCAGATTGATCTTAGAGAAAACCTGTATGCCCTTTAGCTGGTCAAATAGATCATCAATATGGGGTAACGGGTACTTATTCTTTACTATCATCTTATTAATTTCTCGGTAGTCGATGCACATCCTCATCAACCCATCCTTCTTCTTCACAAACAATACCGGTGCTCCCCAGGGTGATACGCTCAGTCTGATAAATCCTTTGTCAATAAGTTTCTGTAATTGCTCCTTTAGCTCCTTTAATTCAGCTGGAGCCATTCTCTATGGAGCCTTGGAAATTGGTGCTGTCCTTGGATTTAATTCAATGGAAAACTCCACCTCGCAATCAGGAGGCAATCCCGGTAAGTCCTCAAGAAAAACATCTGAGAACTCCCTTATCACTAGATATCCTCCAGCTTAAGTCCCTCCTTCGGTTCTTCTTTTACAAATGCAAGGTACCCCTAGCTATCCTTTAGAAGTAAACTCTTTGTTTGAATTGCTGAAAGAACCTGTGGTGCAAAGCGCACACACAATCCGACGAATTTAAACTCTTACTCCCCAAGAGGTCTGAACATTACCTCCTTCCTATGGCAGTCAATACTTGCATAGCTGGATGCTAGCCAGTCCATTCCCAAAGTGACATCGAACCTATGCATGTAAAAAACAATTAAGCTAGCAGGCAGCATTCTCCCCTAAATTCCATTAGGTAATCTTTGATCACCTTATTACACACCACAACTGACCCTGCTGGCGTGACCACACCTAACTCGGCATTTAACAACTGTGTCTCTACCTCATATAATTTAACAAATCCCCGAGACACGAAAGAGTGTGTCGCACCTAAGTCAAACAACACAACATCACTATTCGAAAAAATGGAAATAGTACCTGTCACCACGTTGCTGGCATTCTTCGCACCTCTCGGCGTAAGCGAGTACACCCGCGCCTGGGCGGTGCCCCTCTAGTGACCACCACGGGGTGTCTGGTTGTCTCTCCGATATTGATGTTGTGAAGGAGTGTGATTCAACGTCGCACTGTAGTACCAAGCCATATGTCCAGCCCCACCACACCAGTAGCAGCCAGTTGGTCCACCCCTGCAATAGCCCCAATTCCTCTAATGGCATCTAGGACAGATAGGACGCGGTAGATTCCCTTGATGGGCTCGATATCCCATCTCTTGCCGCTAGCCCGTGAAATTACTAGGCCTCCTTCATGAACCCTGGATGGGGTTAGTATGAAAGCCCTAAGGCAAGGGCCTCTTCTTCTGGTTTACTACTCTTTCACCCTCCTAAATACTAGCCTCAACATCCATGGCCTTATCCACTAACGAAGAAAAAAACTTTGAGTCAATACACCACCACCTGTGCACATATTCCCTGCCTTCTCAAAACTCTGGGCCTTCTTCGGCTCGTTCAGGATCATGTATGGAGTGAAGAGGGATAGCTCCATAAACTTGGTTGCGTACTGTTGTATGGTTAAATGTCCCTGAGTATACCCATTAGTTCCTTAATCTCCTGAACTCAATCTTCAGCTACGATCAGGTTCGCTTCTCCTACAAATGCTGGTGGATTTGTTTGGGTAAATTGCTGAAAAGTGCAACCCCAACCAACCGGTGGCTGATCCTGCTCTCTAGAGTCCCTCCAGTTCTCCTTCCTGGCCTACTGCACTATATTTCGCAACACTGTCGAAGCATCGACATTATCCTCACTAGAAGTATTCGCGTGATTATCCTCGCCAGCTACAATGTCCTTTCCCTTGGAATCCATCCTAAAGATAGGATAGAAACCAACTTAGAAATTCCACATTTATCATGGTTGATGCAAGTATGGATTGAAGAAATAAAATAACATATGAGTTCGTAGCTAAAAAGAATCATTTACAAAATCTTGCCACAAAATCGTTGACGGTTTTTCTAGAGGGTCCCAAAATCGTTGATGGAAAACCTAAATTACAGAGAACCCCTTTTGAAGAAAACCGGTGACAATTTTATATTCCTCTCAGGAAACCGTCGATGGTTTGCCTCCTATAAACCACACCACCCTCTGTTGCTCATAGAAACTTAGTCATATTAAAGTATCGACCCTTAATCACAACTCCGGGACTAAACACATACTCACCCGACCTAACATTCCTACTTAAGTTTCCAAGTTTCAGTCTCTCATCCCTGAAATGAAACCATCGATGGATTTACCATGGTTTTTCTGAAATCAACATTTTGGGAAAACACAGAAGACCATCAAAGGATCTCCGCCTCCAAGCTTCTAGACCAAAACTCCCTTAATCTACCCATTCATATCCTTAACTTATCTTAACCTATACTCTAGTAATTATTAACCATACAAATCTGCAGAACTTAGCAAACCTAAGCTCTGATACCACCTGTAACGCCCCGACCCGCCACGTGGGGCCCGAGGTGCTACTTTAGTGACGTTTGTGTTCCTGATACCAAATTCATCATATAAAAGAAGAAAAAATAAATAATATATTCTCCAATATACATTACCAGAGTTCTGAACCTTTATACACAAAAGTCTCCAAATATTCATATTACAACCCCTAATACAATACAAAAACCAACTTAGTCCATACAACCATTAAACACATCCGGGGACATCAGACCTAACTGAAACACATTAGAATTCTGGCAAACACTCACAAAAACTGAAACTATCACCTAGCCCCGGAGTTCACTAAGCTCAATCTCAAGATGGTCCTGAAAAGATGATTTGTATATTGGAGTGAGACACTTCTCAATAAGTTAGATTAAGCTAATATCAGAGTGTGGTCAACATGAGTTTTAGTGTATATAAAATATCATCATTTGTTAATTAACCACAGTTATAAAATCATTCTCAGACCATACTCACACACACACACACACACAAAATTTTTTATAAGCGAAAGTTCCCGAGGATAGGGGAGATTACGCGCCCATACATGTTGCTCCTTTTTGCTCAAATACGTTATGCAACTTGGTATGACTACAACTGATACCTATTAGGGTACTCGCCTTTCTTAGTAAGCCCTCGGACGGAGTGTTTACTTCGCCATAAACTTCATGCATGTTAATTCACATGCAAATACTCACACCTTTACAGTTGAAAAATATGCATTTACTTCCTCAGTATAAACTAGTTCAATAAATAATAACACCATTTACATAAATCAACATATATACGTAAAAGACACTCCTTGGGACTGATACACCATTTACTTCCCCCATGGTACAGGTTGTGTGGCCCAAAGGCTGGACTTATGCCCTGGGGGATCAACCCAAACACAATCAAAGTAACTATCTACAAGTGCTTCTGCAGGCATCCACAACCCAGTTGCAGGTCCGATTGCGTTACCACTTCCTAGTCCGATCCCCAGGAAAGGTACTTCATCCTCACACAGGCTAATCGATTGAGGCCACCTACACCTCTCAGTACAGTGTGGGCGCACATGGCCTATTAGAAATTCCCTAGCAATGGTATCGTGCTCACAATACAACTGGTCCTCAAGGTTTTTAAACCATATCATGCAATTTTAGTAATAAAAATTGTAGTATAAACTCATTTCGTATAAAACTTGTCATTTAATAAAACCTGGCCTCTGGTCGTCAGATCAAATCCCAGTATTTTGCAAAGGAAATTCTAGTATGTTTCACAAACAGTTCATTATTTTCACAACCATACCCAAATTTAGTTATACAATAAACCATACCGATTATTCACTTGCCACACAATTTCAGTATTTGAATATAATCCATTAAACAACCGAGGAGTACCTCGTAGTATACTAGTTTGTAAAGTAAAACCAAGCTTTTCACCATTCAATTATTCAAAATACCGTATCATATATTATATATTTGTAAAGTCCATTTTGAACGGTCGGTTTTCGAAATAACCTTTGAAATCATAAGTATATATATAAAACAATTTAATTGGTTCAAACTTAATAAAAACTTGACTTAACTTAATCCCCTTACCTGATCCTGAAAAAGAAACCGATTTTGTTCAAAAAATGAAAAACCCTAGCCTTTTGATCTTGCTGCCGAAAATGAACCGGCAAACCAAGAAAAGAGAGGAAGGTGATTAGAGTGCGATCACGATATTCAGGTGAGCCTACAGGAGAGAGAGGGTCATGAGAGAGTGAGAGCAGAGATAGAAAGTCCAAAAACCCTAAGAGAGAGAGAGAGAGGAAATTTTTGAGTTATAAAAATATGTGTTGCTTAACCCATAAGTAAGAAAACTCACAGGAAAATCGTCGACAATTTTCCCTACACTCACAAAACCATCGACAGTTTGGTAGTTGACCCTCCCCTATTGACCGAAACTAGTGACGATTTTCCCAAGCTCAATAAAATTGTCGACGGTTTGGGTACTGCCAAACTAATTTCCTTCTTTTTCCTTTCTTTTCCTCTATTTCTCTCTTTTATATTTATTTTCTTCCATTTTTTGGGTTCGGGTTTCTACAATGTGAGGCAGATCATATCTCTCTAGATCCCGCAATCCATAGGTTAATGAGTGCTGCATTGGACCTTGTCCACGAGGACGGCCGACGGATCCCTACACCTCAACTTGATGTACCTGCACGAGGAGGACGACCAACTCCAGTGCAAGGAGGTTAAGTAGCTCTAGTAGAAGGATGACATGCTTCCTCCAGTCATCCATTGAGTCCTACCTCCTCGTCATCGATTGTACAGGCGGAGTGCGTGTTCGGCCTGTCAGCACCGCATCCGCCTTTGTCTAGAGTTAATATTGTGGGACTGTCCAGTAGACCGGCTGACACCCCTTCTGACTCTGCTACCACCCCATCGATGTCATTTTTATTGGATGACATTTTTTGTGGGGAGGAGGTTGATGCACCCGCTATGCCACCCCGTTCTTGTCTAGATACATCATATCAATTCTCTCCCCGTGCGCTTCGCATAGATGATGATTACGAAGTACCTTTTGACGAAGATGATCCAGAGATAGGATGACGATGGGACAGGACACCTGATGCAGATAACCAGTAGGGGGAGGGTAGATGCAGATGGCAGCCACCCCGAGACCGGAGACGAATGCGCTGCGGCACTGAGTGGTATATCATTATGTTTATTTCATTTGTATAACATTGATTATTTTCATTTCATTTGTATAACAACGTTGTATTACTTGTGTATAATTGGAAGTGTTTATTCATTTTCCCCAACATGTATATGTGAATGAAACCTGTGCATGATAGTTTAGAATGAAACACAATGTTATCACCTATCATACAAGCAATTCTCCTATCATACAAGCAATTCTACTCTTATAAAAAAATATATATATATAAACTAAGGAAAACCTTAAAATCAAACATTCACTTCTATTTTTTTTAGAATAGTATTAAAAATAAATTAAATAGTAAACATAGAATTTACAATGAATTATCACTTCACATGTTTTAAAATTGAGAAACATAACTTTGAAAAATATATCAAAGCACACGACTTGAATTGGGACCAACCGATTGTAAATAATTTGATTGAATTGAGTGGGTGAAAATTTAAAACCAAAATAAAAGCATGGGTTCCCATGTACACTCATATGCATTTTCACAATGCTCTCTCACCATAGTTGTAATTTTTTTCAATTTTTTAAAAAAAGAAAAAAATTTCTTCAAAAGAGTGACACTAAAATTTAAGGTCAACATTTAAGTCAACATTTACAATTTTTAATTCTATTAAAATGAAAATTTATTTTTAGTAATATAGGATATGGTTTCTAAATTTATTATTCAAATGGATCTTCCTATAAGGATGAAAAAGTGAAGTCCATTATATGTGTGTATATATTTCAAGACATCCAAGCTGAATTTTAAAAAATCAAAACCGGCAATGGGTGAACAAATTGTTGTCCAAAATTTTTTTCTTTCTCTCTCTTCTTTTCTTGAAGATAAGGACAAACCTCCCACCTACCTCAAAAAATTTCCTACCCCCCCCCCCTTTTATCCGTACACTTTCAAAAATTAGAAGGAAATTACAGACAGATCAAACCCTAGCCCCTCTACACATAGACAAGTGATGAACTATCGAACTCAAAACCTAGGTTCTTTCCATCTCTCTTTTTAAATACACATAATATGTCACCATTTAAAAATAATTAATAAAAACTCAATTCAACAAACTCTATGTATGTGTAGAAATCAAAAAGATTTCAACCTAACTATTTATTTTGAGGTTTACTCTACTTGCAAAGTCTATATATATTTTTAATCATAATCTAGTATAGTGAAATAGAAAAGTTAGAAATAACATTCAAAAGTTGATGTGCACATTGACTCACTCTAAAAATGAGCAGCTCAGAAGTTATCCCAAGTGTAGGAGTTTAGTCGTGTAATACTTAACCCAAGGGCTAGATCGTCTCCTTAGGGAATGCAATCTAATTCCAAATTTCACATAATTCCAACAGAAAAAAAAAAAAAAAAACAAAAGGTTTACTAAACACAGTTTAGATTTGGGTTTTCTAGGATGTTTGAGATATTTTTTTTGACAAATTAAAACAACGTGCAATTTAAATTAAGAATCCTAACACACTAAATTTAGCAGCGAGAAATGATCCTAAATTTAATTAGCCAGGTAAGAATTAAAACCCATGTTGAACTTCAGACAAAAGACTAAAGACGATAACTTTACTACAAAATTTAAGCATGCAATTCTAACAACCTCAATCAAACACAAACTCAAACAAAAACTAAATTTTGACGCAATCAAGAATGCAAACCAAAATTAACTCTTTAACAACTTAAGCAACAAACAAAAACACGATAAAAATTTAGACTTTAATTAAACTAAAATTAAAATAAATAGTACCCAACAAAATTTAAATTCTAAAGAAGACAACAAATTTAAATCCTAAAGATGATATTTTTTTTTTCTTTTTAAAGAGATCAAACTGAACTTTAACAATAATAAAAATAACTCAACCAAAAACTAACTCTAATAATAATACTAAATACGAAGAGGGAAAATAAATTGACTTTAGTAATAATACCCAAACAAGATTTAAAAGTTAAAACTTTAATTGAAATTCTAATAAAAATTAACAATAATCAATCACTATTTAAAAGAAAGAATATGAGAGAGAGAGAGAGAGAGAGAGAGAGAGAGAGAGAGAGAGAGAGAGAGAGAGAGAGAGAGAGAGAGAGAGAGAGAAATGTAGTTGGTCATATGGTTTGAGGGAGAGATTGATCATGGCAGCAACAACATAAGAGGAGGAGAGGAGTAGCAGAAGCTCTCGGGTTCCTCCAATAGCAGCAAAGGCAATGGCTTTGGGTCCCTCAGTAGTAGCACACAATAGCCATGACAGCAAAGGACCTCTCGGGTTGATGGGGGTTACAGTAGCTTGGAGAAACAAGCTTCGGCAAAGTAGAGAGGCTTGGGTCCTTCCTCAGGATAGAGAAGTAGCAACATAGGGAGCTAGGAGAACGAAGGCAGGAAGCAAGACAGAGAGGGGAAGAAGTAAGGGAGAGAGAGAGAGGAAAGGAAAGAGAGAAGCAAGAGAGATGAGAGAGAGAGCTAAGTGCTTAGAGAGAAGAAAGGAGAGAAGAGGGAGAGACCGAAGAGGAGAGGGCGAGACAGAGAGTTAGAGAGGAGAGAGTGAGCAGTTGAAAATAAAAGAAGAGGACGAGAATGAGAGCCAGCCTAAGGGAGGAAGAAAAGGAAAACAAAACAAAACTCTGCCCCCATAGAAGCCCTACTCCCAGCGCCCAGCGTACACAAGTCCATGCCCGACTGCATGGCCGGGTCACATCAACCCGGCCCATGAGTATATTTATTTATTTTTCTCTTTTCTTTTCTTATTTATTCTCTTTTATTTTTCCAGCGCACAAGCCCAATTTTGACCTTCCTATAGCCCGTAACTCTCAAAGCTCAAAACACAAAATTTGTAGAGAATTTTCTCCGCTTTCCACAACATTTTGAATTACCTCGATTGTAGCTTGGATGGAAAACTTATGCCCAGATTATGACATAATGTCCACTTTTAATACCTATAAATTACGCTGGGATAACAAAATACCAAAAATTCATAAATTATTAAATAAAACCCAAATATTATAAATAGAGCGCAATGTTAAAATATTGAGCACAATTAGGCATTTAATTAAAAATATAATTGTTAGTGCATGAATTTAAATGCCTAATTATGTAATTTAGGTGCGTAATCACACCCCCCGAACAAATGTTTTGTTAGTCTCTAGCGAATAACGTGAATGAAATTCAGGGCGGTACCCACAAATACTAATTCCAACAAACATGAAATGAATGCATATGTGACATAACCATACCATTTCACATACATGAATATAACCAGATTACACACAAACTCTTACAATTCACACAACTCTGAAGCAAGTTACTCATGCAAGTTTCATCATTATATAGTCTTTAAGAATAATATACTCATGTAAAGTTAACCAGAAATACAATTTAGAGTTAACGTAGTCATAATTCGAGTGCAAACAAGCGAAATTTCGAGGTATATTTAATGTGTATGACTCATTACACCCAGGATACTAGTGGACACCTACAGAATGGTCGTTTTGACTCGGCCTTACAAGTATACCCTCAAAAACACTTATAAAGGATGAGTATTATATGTAAGAAGGAGTGTCGCAATCAAACATCCCACATATTAAAAGGAACAAACGCTAAATGTATGGAATGGACTAGTCTGAGAAGGATCTAGCCTATTTGTGAGGTGTCAGATCCTTCACCTTAGCATCTTCTCACCTACTCGCCATATCCAACCAATACCACCCTAGATCTACTTATTCACAAACCAGGTGTGAATACATTTGAAGCATTAGGCGGTTGAAAAGTCTTCATATGTAGAGAACATGTGTCGTGTCCCTGACTTTTTATTGTAGTTGTGTGGAGCAGGTATTAATTTTTAATCCCATTCTGGTGCATTTCTATTTCTTTTTTTTCTTTCTTTTTTGCTTATTCTTCAATTTCTTTCTTTTCATGGCCAATTAGGACAAATATTACACTTCTTT